>NC_053163.1:71677023-71977023 GCF_016835505.1 Polypterus senegalus | reverse complement strand
CATGTTTCGGAGTGGCCCAGTACAGGCTCTGCTCCCAGCATGCTCTACTAGGCCACCTAGATAGGCCAGGGAGTGTTCGGGAGGGGCTCATAGACTTGGGCTGCTTTAGAAGGGGGAGGCAAAGAGGGCTGTTTATGCTCTCTCGGTGGAGAGTGCCCGCCTCCCTGTAAAGCCAGAGCCCCGATTTCCACCTAGGGGTGCCCCACACTGGCAGGTGAGTATCCTAAAAAACTGGTGGTTTGACTCAGAGCGACCTACCCCTCAACAAGCATGTTCCCTATGGGCAAAGGTAGCGCGGTGGCTACGGCCACAAGAACTGAAGTCCTCTCAAATAATAGAGCAGGTGGCTTGCTACCTGCTCCTGGACACGCTACCCCGGGGCTTCTTCCAGCCGGTCTGGGGTAGAAAATTTAAAAATATGGCAGAGCTCATAGAGCTCATAGAAAGACAAAGGATGGCCTCACAATCTGGGGGAGCTGAACCGTTCTTTAGCCAAACTCAACTGGGGCATGTTCCAAAACCTAGCCCCCTCCTGTACAACCCAGAGCTTGTGCCGGCGTCCCCGGGGCAGCGGGCGCGCAAACCGCTTCAGAATAAGGTGGAATGCAGGTGGGGGGTGGGAGGAGGGGTTGGTGTGCTCTGATAAACCCGTTGGCGGTCCCACACACAGGCGCAGTGATCGTTAACGGGTTCAAAACATCTGCTCTCTTCGACTCCGGCAGTAACATTTCCATTGTTGCCCGCCGTTTTGTGCTACCACGACAGTGGTTGAAACATAAGGCCGGTATAACCTGTGTCCACGGGAAATTAACCGTGGCAATCCTCCCTGATCCTCCACACCCGGTGATACCGGGGCGGGACTGGCCTGAAATTAAAAGCGTTTAGTACCCCTAGCGTACACTGGCAGTATCGTGTCCTTCCATTTGGGTTACACGGGGCTCCAGCAACCTTCCAGCGTCTGGTGGACAAAGTGCTCCGGCCTCATAACTCATACAGTGCTGCCTACCTGGATGACGTGGTCATCTATTCCAGCACATGGAGGGAACACCTACAGCATGTCCGAGCAGTATTGCGGACACTTGGTGATGCTAGGCTTCGAATTAATCCCAAGAAATGCTTCTTTGGATTAAGCGAGGCCAAATATTTAGGCTACCTGGTGGGTCGGGGTACCGTAGGGCCACAGTGCTCCAAAGTTGATGCCATTTTGAAATGGCCCCGTCCGCGAACCAAGCGGCAGGTCCAAGTCTTTCTCGGATTAGCCGGGTTCTACCGCCGGTTTGTACCCGGTTCTCGGAGAGAGCAGCGCCCTTGACTGATTTAACAAAGAAGAGGGCCCCGAACATTGTGGTATGGACTGAGAAGACAGGCGCTGCATTTGGTGACTTAAAGCAGGCCCTTACGTCCGCACCTATTTTGATGGCACCTAACTTTTCTTTGCCTTTCATCATCCAGACGGACGCTTTGGACACAGGCCTGGGCGCCGTGCTGAGCCAAAGTGTCGATGGTGTGGAACACCCCATCATGTTCCTGAGCCGGAAACTGTTGGACCGGAAGACCAGGTATGCAGCGGTGGAAAGGGAGGCTTTGGCGATTAAATGGGCGATTACTCAGCTTAGGTACTACCTGTTGGGCTGGGAATTCACCCTTGTCATGGACCATGCACCTCTACAGTGGATGGCCCTGCACAAGGAGTGGAATCCGCGGGTCACCCGGTGGTTTCTTGACCTACAGCCGTATAAGTTTTCGTTCGTTCATCGTCGGGGCGCTCTCCATGCCAACGCTGATGCTCTTTCTCGGGTTCGCGACCTCTCGGTTGGGGTCGCCCCACCCGACGTGTCACACATGTGTGCATGGGAGGCAGCTAAAGGGCTTGAGTGAAGGCAGTTCGGAGGAATGCCGGGATGTGGCAGAGTACACTGACTCTTTTTCTCCCTTCTCTGTAGACCACTCCCGGGGGAGTCCACCTGGCTTTATTGACATCACTTCCGGGACCAGGCCAATGTTAAGTCGACCTCACCAGCTCCGGCCCCTCTGATGTCATGTCCGGCTGTGATCCAATGGTTGAAGACCACGTGCTCAATCCTTATGACCTCATTTCCTGTCTTCCCTTTAAAAACCTGCCCCTTTTCCCTTTTCCCTCAGTCTTGTTTTGGACTCCGTTGTATGCACTTCAGTGCTGATTATTGTAATAAAAACGACTTTTGCAGCCGGGAAACCATATTACACGGGTGGCTGCCCCAAACCTTTATCTGTTCATGTCTCGTTATTGTGACACTCATAAATATTGCAAGCCGTTGCAAATGTATTTTGTAGATTGTGCTATGTTTGTAATTTTTCTTGTCTATTATTTACTTAATTTAGCCATTGACTTATTTAAGGTGGCACAGTGGTGAAGTTGTAGGACTGCTACTGGAGACCAGAGTTCATGACGTGGGTCCTGTTTGCATAAAGTCTGCATGTTCTCCCCTTGTCTACGAGGGTTTCGTTTGGTTGTTCTAGTTTCTTCCCACTGTACAAAGACATGGAGGTTAGGTGAACTGGTGACACTAAATTGGCCCTAGTGTGTGTTTGGTGTGTGTGTGTTTTCACCCTGCAATGGACTGGTGCCTTGTCAAGGATTTGTTCCTGCATTGCGCCCTGTGCTTGCTGGGACAGACTCCAAACCCCCTCCCTGCAATCCTGGTCTTGATTAAGCAGGCTTGAAAATGACATTACATTGACTTATTTAACTGAGGATTGCTATTAATACAATAATTTTGCCTAGGCCAGTGACTACATGTTTGCTGACCACTTTCCAAAATCAAGAAAACTTTGTTATTCATATGTAGGATAAGGAAATTGAAGGGTAAGAAAAATAAAAAAAAAGCAAAAGCTTATGTTGAAGGAATAATATATTTAAAATCTTGTCACATCTGTGCTGCATTATCTAAATCAAAAAGTAGCAAGTACAAAGCCAAATCTGACTTTTTCCCATAACAAAATGTGATTATAAGTATAAAAATGTTGGTAGAGGTGTGTAACGGTTAACTATAAAACAAGTTATTTTTCTGTTGTCAGTGGAAATCTATTACTATTATGAATATTATACTAATTGAAAAGCCTTTCAGTTTACTAAATCATTAGGCATCAAAGTAGGTTTCAAAATGTCTAGCAATGAAATAGGAACATGAAGAAAAATCTATGATACAAAATGAAATGGGGGTTTACTGGTCAAGTTCACCATGTAGGATTGTAGTTATGGTAAAGCCTGATCAAACAAAAAGGTAAGGAAAAACGTTGCTTGTCTGAGTTACACTAAAATCAGCCATAATATGTTCCGGTAAGTAAAATAAGAGATCTGTTTTAATCTTAATAATAATGCATATTTTGTATCTTGTGATCTTAAGTAACTATAACTTACTTGTCCCCTGGTTAAGTGTTGTATTCTACATGCTATACTCTTTGTTTTATATTTATTGAAGTAATGCTTGGAAAGATTTGTACTGCAGAGGGCAGTATTGTATTATAACCTGTTTGACATTTCTGAGATAGCAGAATAAAGTTATTAAAATGTTGCTAAAAATGTAGTGTTTTCTTTTGTTTATTGGGCAGAGGCTTTATCCACAGCTCCATACAAATCATTACTGAGCTACAGCATACTACACTGCATTATATGTACATCATTTTAAAATTCTGGTAGATCAAGCAAATTCATAAAATGGCAGTTCATTTTTTTAATGGAAATATAAAGACGGTGACTGACACATGCTACTTTGGCAGCATTTTAATTTATTTATTTATTAAATATATTTTAAATGTATATTTACAAGAAATCTGGAAACAGTCACTGTTTTGTTTATTATTTATTATGAAACCTGTCCAAACTAACAAGACTGCATGCCCACTGAACATGGTGATTTAAACAAAGGCACCCCAAAACTATTTAATGACCTGTAGATAGTTTTATATATGGCAATAAATAAACTCTGCAGAATTTGCTTTTCCTCAATTTTCTTGAAAACACAGAAATGTTTGGAAATTTCTGAGAACTCTATGAAATGCTTTGAAGTCAATGAAGAATAAGAAACTTAACTAGTTATGAGTGGATCATAAAGGTGCAATGGACTTTTAAGTTTCCCTGATGGCTAGGGAAGTGTCTGCTAAGACTGCTGGACTGATTATTGTGGCCAAAAATGTGACCTGAGCTGTAAGGCAGCAGTGCTAACCACTGTGCCACATTGCCTTCCTGAGATAAATTTATACCCCACAATACTCTGAGTCCTTTATCTTTCTCTGCATGTCCTGCGCTCCTATCACTGTCACTACCCAATCTGGATTACATAGCAAACAACACAGCATGCTTAATCTAGCAGTGAAGACACAATGTACAATGAATCTATGCAGCACGACAAATATTTATATAATTTTCTGATTATAGTCCGCGAATGTGCCCCTCAAATGAAAATACTGCACGTTATTATTATTTTAATGTAAATCCAGCTGGAGTACTGATTGGGTACACATGTATGAAACTAATCAGGCAGTGCCGTAAAGAGCAAGGTGGAGTATGCATAAGATATACATGTGTGAATGTTCTCTGCATGCATGACACAAATCAGATAGTGACATCCCCATCCAACATGGCTGCCACAGCTGTGTGATGTCATGCTGTCCTCACAAAGCATTATAGAGCACTACAAAATTCTTCTAAGCCAGCTGCATGACAAATATTCAGAGAAAAATTCAGCAGACATAGTTGCCAGCAAATTCACTGCAAAAAAACTTTTTGAGTAATTTTGCAAATAAACACTAATGGGTACTTTTAGGAGTAATATACATAATATTCTCAAACCCACTCAATCCATTTCTGACCCACAGCAAGCCAGAGGCTATCCTAGCTGCAAAGGGTGAGAGGCAGGAACCAATGGTGACACAGCCTGCTTATGTTTGCTTTCACAGTGTTAATTTAGAATTTTCCATTTCCATGTTTATCTGCATGTTATTGCCACAATCGAAAAAACAAATCACTAGGAGAATCTTGCCAAGCACTTCAGTAACATAGTGGCCGGAAATATTTCACAACACTTTCTCCACTTCTGTTTTTTGAATTTATTTACTTGAAGCCAGGCACAGCATTTCACATTAATTTCAACATTCTCACTGTTCTTCAGAATAGTTGTTTTTGTCTCTTATTATAATACAGTAATCTGACAGAACTGTAGATTATGTTTGTCTTGCTTTACCTGCCAGGATGAACTATTCATTTTAGCCAAGAGTTGAGTTGTTTTAAGACATGCTTTTTTCTAAACCTTTTGTTTTCCAGCCGCACCTGATTTTTTTTTACGCTGCAGCCTTATGTTGATTTAAAAAACAATCAGATTCTGTAAAAGACTACTATTTTTATAAAACTTGATGAAGTGTTTTGAAAAGGTTTTATTATTTGAATTCTGGAAATTTAATAAAACACGCCACTGAGTTGGAGTGATGTTTTCTTCTATATGCCTTTCAACAGAAAGGTTGGCAAAAAGATAACCATCAAGAGGAAATCATAGTTTATTTACTGACATCTTATAATCTAAGGATTTTGCACAGGAAATGAGCCACTCTGTATCCTTGAAGAGACATTCATTTAACACATATCATTCTGGTTTTGCATTCTAGCTGCTAAGTATTTCTCAGCCTGTTACAGCTGTGCTTGAAAATATAAAATAAAAATGTGTGTTTTCTATAAAATGTTACCACATTTTCTCTTGGCTTGGTTTTGAATATAACCTATGATACCCTCATTAAGTGTGAAATAGTTATTACCATCAAGTGAACTCAACTAATGAAAAGGAATAATTAGAGTCAGCTATTTCAAAAGTTGGTTAACAGGCCCAGTTTTGGCCAGATCTCCTCAGTATAAATATGACTAAATGGTACCCTTACCTTCATAATAAGGTTCGAGCACATAGGTTATTAGGCTTATTGTGACCAAATTCAAAAAAGATTCCTCTCATAGTTTTAAGAGCAACCCCTGGAAGGAGGAAGAACTGGTGGTAAGATAGATTGTGCAGTCCTGATGAACTAATCATCCCTTTAATGATGGGGAGCCATGGTGCAGGAGGTGAGTAACTTTGTTCAAAAGCCCAGGGGAAGATGTGCACCAGGACCTAATGAGATACCATCACATACTGTATAATGGTGCTATATATGGTGCTTGTTGAAGGTGGTGCTAAGGAAGTCCTATTTTCCAGAGAGCTGGCTCATTGCAGAGGGCTGCATCATCCCCAAAGAGGAAAACTCTACTAGTTTAAAGCAATTTCGATCCATCTCGCTACTGAACGTGAAGGGGAAGAACTTCTTAGGAAATTTAGCAAGAAGACTGACCAACTTCTTTCTGAGTAACAAATATACAGACGGTTCAATACAGAAGGAAGGTGTCCAGGACTGCCTGGCCGCCTTGAACATAATTAATAATAATATTAATAATAATACTGTAATAATAATAATAATAATTCTTTACATTTATATAGTACTTTTCTTGTTACTCAAAGTGCTTCAGTGAGTGTGTAGCTTCCAGCTGGATGGTGTGATTGCAGCCATTTTTGTGCCAGTACCCCCATCACACATTAGCTGTTAAGTGGTGAAATGGTGAGAGAGACAGCCAAATAGAGACATGGGATGATTAGCAAGCCAGAATGTTTAGGCCATGGTGGTCAGTTTAGCCTGGAGGTTGGACTATGCAAAGAGGAAGGAAATAATTCTGCAATCATCCTCTTTAGTTGTCTTTTGTGATTTCCCAGGCCTTTTGGTGTTGCTGAGCTCACCAGTGTATTCCTTATTTCAAAGAATGTACCAAATTGTTAATTTGGGCACTCCTACAGTTTTAGCTATCTCGCTGATAGGTTTATGTTGTTTTTATAGCCTAGTGATAGCCTCCTTCACTTGCACCGACAACTCTTTGTTGAGTTTCTCATGTTGAGTTCCAGTATACAGCTACCAAATACAAAGTCAGTGCTTTGAATCAACTCCAGACGTTTTATCTTCTTAATTTATCATGGAATAATGAGGGAACTGGCCACACCTGGTCATGAAGCTGCTTGACAGTCACATGTCCAATTTACTTTTGAACCTCTGAAAATGGAGGGTGTCAGAGACGGCTGCAGTCGGGTGAGGAGAGGACGAGGTCTCTGGATGAGGCAGGAGGCGGCCTGAAGAAGTGAAGGCATTTGAGTTGTGGCCAGGACCTTTGGGGACTTGTGGGGTTTGTGTGGCACTTAAATATGGATTGTGTTAATAAACGTGTTGAGGGTGACATGAACGTGTCTGCCTGTATATGTCTGGGCCAGCTTCCACAAGGGAAAAATAGCTGTAGTTTCTTAAATCTTAATCCAATACCTTTATTAAACTCCTTAAATTTAAAGCTAAATTCTATATTTCCGTTACATCTTAAATGCTTAATTTCAAATCCATTGTGGTGGTATGCAGAGGGAAAATTGCAAAAATTGCATCAATGTAAAAATACTTTTGGACCTAACTAGATTTCCTGGAACTTCTAAGTAGTCTCCCAGAAGTTTCCCAGGGAACTCACTTTAGATTAAATGGGGTGTTTTCTGGTTGATGACACCAACGAGCAGGCAGAGACATCTAGATGGCTTTGGCTTAAGAGAAATGAGTGATGGCAGAATTTAGCTGGTGGAAGAGAGATCGAAAAAGCTAATTGGACCTGAGGGGGTATATCGAGGATGCTGGTTCTACTGCCAAGCCTTGTCTGACATGTCATGGGCTACTTCATGAAACATCAGTGAAGTGGGGTGTTCATTTGAAAACCCGGTGAAGCATTGACGTTCTGGACCTCGAAGCTCTACCCTAGAAAGAGGAAGGAAGAACAGAAAAAAATGCTCCTAAGGATGGGAGGAAATTATTAATGCCAACTACCTCATATTTTATACAGGATAATTCTTGTCTTGTTAGGCTAATACAATTTCATTGTGTTTTATACATATTATTGTTCTTCTCTTCCACAAAGCATAGTACACAAGATCACATCCTAGTTTAGAGTGAGAGTGACGAGGATGCCAGTTGTGCAAAAAGATGCCAGTTACATTAATTCATTTATCAGTCTGATAATTCCTATGTGTATGATTTTATTTTTGTTTGGGCTTATTTAAAAACACAAGTTCCATTCCACCAGTGCTCTCAAATTATGTTATGGTTCAGCAAGGATGTCCCACTGGCTGTGGTTCAAATCCTTTGTTTGTGTCTTCTTTCTTCAGTTTTGCCTTGCTGGGATAACCAGAAGATGGAACTCAGTTGCCAATCGTGGTGGTGTCCAATTGTCAATCTTGTGTTCCCCGTGGGGACCTCCAACAGGTAGTTTAATTTTTCACACCTGCCCAGGAGGTGGACAGTCTTTTCACATCTGCTGTGCTTGGCTCAAGTGTTCTGGACTCATTTGCTGTGCCGGGCTGTAGTCTCCTTCTCTTCATGTTCCCATGGGGTGATGGTGCAATTTTTGGACTTTATAGCCGCCCCCCGCCTGGCTTAATTGGTGGTATGGGAGGCTATGTTATGTTTCAAGCAGGATTTCACTACTGGGTTTCAAACCCTTGTTCTGTGTCTTCTTTGTTATTTGTTGATTGTTTTGTTTGTGTTAATTTTGTTTCTGTTTATTATTTGCATTATTCTTTGGTTTTTATTTTGTTTATACACTCACCTAAAGGATTATTAGGAACACCATACTAATACGGTGTTTGACCCTCTTTCGCCTTCAGAACTGCCTTAATTCTACGTGGCATTGATTCAACAAGGTGCTGAAAGCATTCTTTAGAAATGTTGGCCCATATTGATAGGATAGCATCTTGCAGTTGATGGAGATTTGTGGGATGCACATCCAGGGCACGAAGCTCCGTTCCACCACATCCCAAAGATGCTCTATTGGGTTGAGATCTGGTGACTGTGGGGGCCATTTTAGTACAGTGAACTCATTGTCATGTTCAAGAAACCAATTTGAAATGATTCGAGCTTTGTGACATGGTGCATTATCCTGCTGGAAGTAGCCATCAGAGGATGGGTACATGGTGGTCATGAAGGGATGGACATGGTCAGAAACAATGCTCAGGTAGCCCGTGGCATTTAAACGATGCCCAATTGGCACTAAGGGGCCTAAAGTGTGCCAAGAAAACATCCCCACACCATTACACCACCACCACCAGCCTGCCCAGTGGTAACAAGGCATGATGGATCCATGTTCTCATTCTGTTTACGCCAAATTCTGACTCTACCATTTGAATGTCTCAACAGAAATTGAGACTCATCAGACCAGGCAACATTTTTCCAGTCTTCAATTGTCCAATTTTGGTGAGCTTGTGCAAATTGTAGCCTCTTTTTCCTATTTGTAGTGGAGATGAGTGGTACCCGGTGGGGTCTTCTGCTGTTGTAGCCCATCCGCCTCAAGGTCGTGCGTGTTGTGGCTTCACAAATGCTTTGCTGCATACCTCGGTTGTAACGAGTGGTTATTTCAGTCAAAGTTGCTCTTCTATCAGCTTGAATCAGTCGGCCCATTCTCCTCTGACCTCTAGCATCAACGAGGCATTTTTGCCCACAGGACTGCCGCATACTGGATGTTTTTCCCTTTTCACACCATTCTTTGTAAACCCTAGAAATGGTTGTGCATGAAAATCCCAGTAACTGAGCAGATTGTGAAATACTCAGACCGGCCCGTCTGGCACCAACAACCATGCCACGCTCAAAATTGCTTAAATCACCTTTCTTTCCCATTCTGACATTCAGTTTGGAGTTCAGGAGATTGTCTTGACCAGGACCACACCCCTAAATGCATTGAAGCAACTGCCATGTGATTGGTTGATTAGATAATTGCATTAATGAGAAATTGAACAAGTGTTCCTAATAATCCTTTAGGTGAGTGTATATCGCGACTGCCCAAAGGAACCACTGAGCCCCACATCACAGACATATGTCAACCAAATACAGTCACAAGTTACAATAAAGTCTTCTTTATTAATTGCAATACCTTGAACAAATAGACAGTGGCCAAAATAGGACAACCAATAATTCTCCAAAGTTCCTTTCCTCTCTCCAGAGTTTTGCCCTCTGCCTCCCAACTCTGATTCATCTGGGTAAGGCTCAGTGGCTTCTTTTATAAGACCCAGGAGTACTTCCCATGCTACGCAGAAGCTCCACAAAGTAGGAAGAATTTCTCTCCCAACAGGGTTTCTCTTTCAGAATACAGGTCCATGTTACCTTGTGGGTGTCCAAACTGGAACAATACGAGAAAAGCACTGCAACTTCCCTAGTTGGGGAATAAACTATCCCAGTTCATTGATTATGAGTTGAAGCCATTCCCTGACTGGGATTCCCTGAATGGGATACAAGTGCTAGCCTTCCTAGCTGAGTTGCTTCTCCCATTACTTTTTCCATTCATTATGTCCTTTTGGCTTGGTAAGTTCTTCCATTCCAGTACTTACAGTATGTATGCCTGTTATATTCCTTGTGTTTTGTGAGTGATTACCAAAGATGGGAGGGCACCTGCCCAGTACTGCAAGGGACTGCCCCAAGCCCTATAGAAGCTGTGGTAATTCCATAGTTCCTTGTGAATCATTCAAATCTGCTTGAGAATTGCTGAGTGTTTCTTGGTCATTTTGTTGTGCTTATGTGATTTCTAGAATTTTGACCTTTTTCCTCTGTTTTTGACTTTACTGTTGCATTACTGCATTGGGACTTTGGAATGCTTTGGATTGCCTAAGTGCTGCAGACAACTCCTTTTGTCTTTTATTTTCCATGGAGCTTCCTTTTGAACATTTTAGTGACAAAATGGGTGGCACGGTGGCACAGTGGGTAGCACTGCTTCCTCGCAGTTAGGAGACCCAGGTTCGCTTCCTGGGTCCTCCCAGTGTGCATGTTCTTCCCATGTCTGCATGGGTTTCCTCCGGGTATTCTGGTTTACTCCCACAGTCCAAAACCATGCAGGTTAGTTGCATTGCCGATTCTAAATTGTCCCTACTGTGTGCTTGGTGTGTGTGTGTGTGCCCTGCGGTGGGCTGGCGCCCTACCTCAGGTTTGTTTCCTGCCTTGCGCCCTGTGTTGGCTATAATTCATAATGAGACAATGCAAAGAACTTTAACATTCATAGTTTGTGTGCTGTCACTTTAAGTAGTCATGAAAACTTTAATGACAAAGTACCACCTGTAACAGTGGTTTCATATACTGTATGTATAAAACTCTTAAAAATTATAATGGATTATTTTACAGCTTTCAAGAAATTTTTAGAAAGGAAATATAATGGGAAAATAAAAACAACCAAATAAAAATGTCATTCACTGCATAGAAGCAGCCAAGGTTACTGCTTATTAGTATCCAAGGTTGTTTCTCCATGAAGTATAAATTGACCATGAGCCACATTTGACTAAAAACTAAACAAAAGACATAGTACATAAGATAACATTTGTGATATATGAAACTACTAAGTGCATATGTATGCCAAAAACACAATATGAAAATATAGATATGCTTTTTTAATTTTCTACAATCTTCGTGCTGCTATGAAATCCAACTTTGTGGAGCGACTGACATTTTCTATCAATCAAAGTTAAAACTCAAATGAATTAAAATGGTTGGTTCAAATTTGGGCATATCATTTTGCATTTACATTTCTTCAGCCATTGTATAAGTGATATTTTAACCTTTTCACATGACAGATCTTAAGTAATAAGCTTTGCCTGAAAGTTTTATTGAGCAGAGTGCAGTGTATTCTGGATAAGCTGTTAGGTGAAGCAGGATTCAGGGTCATTGTGCATAGTTACATTGTGCAACTTTTGATTATCATGGGAAAAAAACATTGAGCTTAGTGATAATGATTCTGTCACATTTTCTGTGCTTTTAAAAAAAACTGTAAAATGTTGGCAAAGTCCACTAACAGAATTGAAACAAGTATGCCAGGTGTTTCATGTATGTGCTAATTGTGGTCAAGAACGGATGTGGTTGAGAGCTGCCGCCTTTTATTTGAATCATTTTCATTTAATTTCTCACTTGAATATATATATATATATATATATATATATATATATATATATATATATATATATTCCATAACTAAGGAAATGGAACATCTGGGAAAGCATCCCCATCCTTGCTGTTGCATGGTGGACTAAATGAAGACTTAATAGGCCCAAGCTGTGTGATTCTTTGTATCACTTTATATTCACTATTACTGGTTTTGGTGCAAATAAATACATTTTTAAGTGAACGGTTAAATACAGTGTCTCTTTCTGACTGTTACCAGTGACACCAAAATATTTATACCGTTCGTTCCTTGTCTAACTGCAGTCCCTTAAAGGTCTGAATGGGCACTCTTGTGAAGCTCTCTATTGGTGGTTAACTAGGCTGAAGTACAGAAGTGAAAATAAAGGCAGCCCCAGTGAATGAGTAGCCCACCATAATCATCTCTATGGTGAAATACATGGGGTACAACATGGATAGTGAAACAGGCAAGAAGTTACAGGTAGCAGGCACACACTTTCCCATTTAGATAATCATCTAAGAGGTTAGTTGGTACTTTTTGTGTTAGGTGTATTTCAAAGAGTATAGTGCATTATCTAAGGCATTTTTGAAGCTTTACAATGTGTTATACAAGTATTAAAATGTCTAAAAAATGCATAACCTTAAAATGGAAATAAATATGTCTTGGTACTTGTCTTCAGTATACTAATGATAGATCACAATGAATACTATATAATTATACACGTACTTTAGGTATATCTGTTCTTTAACCCAAATAGCCTGTTCTTCCAAGCTACCAAACATGTGGCTGAAACTCAGTATTTAGAGCATACTAGAAGCAACATCCAGCATTGCATGGGTAAGTAATTTTTAACTTTGAACTGCTAGTCTTGCTCAAGTCTGTTCTAGTGTTTCACTCATTCTCAGCCGCCAGGTGGCACTGTTCTTCAAACCATTGTAAACAAAAAAAAAAATAGTACTAGGGTCACAATTTTGTACTTTCCCCTGCCCAAATGGAGGTGTGCAAACTTTGGCAGAGGTAGGTCAAACTTTGTTTATACTGGATATACAGTATATTGTGACAGGGGCTTGGCGCCCTTACCTAGCCGGGACGCCCCTGCACGCTATATTCAGGGGGAACAGCCATGGACGTTGCAATACCTCCCCCTGAACGCTAGTTGGCCACCTCCTTGGGGTGAAACAGTATATCGGGTTCCCGCAGGGCATCCTGGGATTTGGAGTTGGGTGCAGCCCTGTTGGGTCCAGCAGGTACCACCAGGGGGCGCTATATTTGGGACTCCTGAACACGTGAGGGTAGCCAATCCATTATACCCGGAAGTGAAGCAGGAAATGAGGGATCAAGCACCTGGACCACTTCCGGGTTAATTATAAAAGGAGCCAGCGACCACCTCTCAGTGGCCAGAGTCGGGTGGAAGGAGGACAAAGCTTGGTGAGGAGTGGTGGAGTGAGAAGAGGAAAGGGTATTGTGTGCCTGGGACTGTGTTGGGCTAGTGAGACACGGGGAAGACGTGTCTCACAGCTGAAGAAAAATAAAAATATATTTAATTTTATACGTGCCTCCTGTGTCCAATCTGTGTCAGGTCGGGCACTATATAGCGCCTTTCTTACAATATATATATATATATATATATATATATATATATATATTGTGATGGATGGCCAGCCATTTATCTCGGCCAATACCCCCAAGCCGCCAGGTGGAGCCCTCCTTGCAGTACGGAGGTCCTCAGAAGACCAGCAGGGCATCATGGACAATGTAGTTTTTATGCACAGCCCCGCTGGATGCCATGGGGGCCACTAGGGGATGCAGCAGGGAGGAATAATGGCTATTTTCCCTACACCCCGGAAGCACACGTGGACAAGAGGAATGACGTGCTTCCGGGGTGAAGAAAAGAACTTTTGCTGATTGAGAGTCACATGGACTGGGGATTAGGAACACTTCCGGGTCAGGAGATATAAAAGGACTGTGGGAGCTCCCAGACAGCGAGCTGAGCTGGGTGGAAGGGTGGCAACGCGTCTGGGAGTGGAGGATTGTTTATTGTTAGTAATTGTGATTGTTTATGAGTATTGTGGAAAAGAGGGTTCTTTGTGCACTTTCAATTTGAGGACTTTTATCTGGTGTCTGGAGTCGTGGACAGGGGTTCAAGAGAGCGATAGCACCCCCTATCTGTCACTATATATATATATATATATATATATATATATATATATATATATATATATATATATATATATATATATATATATATATATATATACTGTCAGAGGTGACTGGGGTGGCGACCTGGCCGCGACACCCAGGAAGACCAAAAGAGGGCTTACGTCCTCCCCAGACCACATGGGGGTGACCACCGTGGCTCCTTACCCTGTAGGGGCCCGTGGTCACCGCCAGGGGGCGCCCCTGCGCCTAAAGAGCCCTGGACCTCAGCACTTCCGCCACACCCGGACGTGCTGGTGGGAAGAGGATCGGGGACACCCGGAGTGCTTCCAGGTACACAGCTGGTGCTTCCACCTCACAGGGGCATGTCGGCGGAAGGTCATTGGAGAACACCTGGGGCACATCCGGGTGCTTATATAAAGGGGCCACCTCCCTTCATATGATGGCTGGTGTCGGGAGGAGAAGGAGACAAGGTCTTAGGAGGAGGAGGCAAGGAGGCGGCCTGAAGAAGAGAGTTAGGCATTGTGGTGGCCAAGACTTTGGGGACTTTTGGGGTTGTTGTTGCATCATGTAAATAATGGACTGTATAAATAAACGTGTTTTGGGTGAGTTGAACGTGTCCAACTGTCTGTGTCTGGGCCAGCTTCTACAATATATATACTGTATATATATATATATATATATATATACATTGTGACAGATAGGGGGCGCTATCGCTCCCTTGAACCCTAGTCCAAGACTCCAGACACCAGGAAAAAGTCCAAATGTAGACTTTATTTAAATGCCACAGTGCACAAAGCACCCTCTCCTCCACTATACTCATATAAACTTACAATCACAAACAATAAACCAATCCTCCACTCCCAGACGCGTTGCCCTCCTACCACCCAGCTCAGCTCGCCGTCTGGGAGCTCCCATAGTCCTTTTATTGTCCCAGACCCGGAAGTGTTCCCAATCCCCAGTCCATGTGATTCAATATTACTTCCGAGTCAGGTACAAGTCCTTCTTCTTCACCCCGGAAGCACGTCACTCTTCCTTTGATGCACTTCTGGGTTATAGGGCACAAAGAAGTCTTCGGTCCTCCGTGCAGATCCCCACAGTAGTAGTAGTAGTAGTAGCAGTAGTACCCAGCAAGGCTGAGGATAAAAACTACAAAGTCCATGACTCCCTGCTGGTCTTCGGGGCACCTCCATACTGCAGGGAGGGCTCCATCTGGTGGCCTGGGGGTATTGGCCGGGATGATAAGCCGGCCAAATACCACAATATATATATGTTGAATAGTCTACTGTTAAATAATGCAAAGAGTATTCTGGGCTCATCAGGCATACACACTCACTGCACCCCCTCTCGGGGGTCGAACCTTAGACCTCAGTGTCAGAGGCAAAGCCTCTTTACGTTGCGCCACAGCGTGTGGTTTGTTTATTTGACACCATGTAGGTAACCACCCATACAATCAAATTGTGATTCAGACTACGAATGCCATGAATATATCTATACTAATAAAAGGCAAAGCCCTCACTCACTCACTCACTCACTCACTCACTGACTCACTGACTCACTGACTCACTCACTGACTCATCACTAATTCTCCAACTTCCCGTGTGGGTGGAAGGCTGAAATTTGGCAGGTTCATTCCTGACAGCTTCCTTACAAAAGTTGGGCAGGTTTTATATCGAAATTCTATGCGTAATGGTCATAACTGGAAGCAGTTTTTCTCCATTTACTGTAATGGAGATGAGCTTCAACGCCGGGGGGAGTTTCGTGTGACATCATCACGCCTCCCACGTAATCACGCAGTACATAGAAAACCAGGAAGACCTCAAAAAAGCGCTTAAGAAAACATGCATTATATAATTGAGAAGGCAGTGAAACAATAAGAAGCGAGCGAGTGACATATACAACCATATTCATGAGTTCTGCTACTTCGGAAACAAAGCACGATGTAAACCTACACTTTAAATTAAGTTCATAGACAGGCTGCGCTGGCGTTTGTAATTTAGTGCCTGCCCATATAAGGCCGTCCGTCAGCGGCAATCCAATAGCAAACTGCCACGGGTAAATATTCACGGGTGAAGGACTGTGCTTATGGAGAGGAAGATGAGATGGTCAGGGTGGTGTTTGACACAAACTCAGCGAAACTGCGAGAGAAAGTTTTAAGTGCCAGGACTAAGGTAACATTAAATACAGCCATGGACATAGCACGAGATGGCACCAGCACAGCTGGGAACCTTCGATGCAAGTACACCGAGTGGCTCACGTGAACTGACGCGAGTGCACAGATAAAAGCAACAGTTCCAAAGAGCTGAACAAAACCGAATTACACAATTGAAAAGGCAGCAAAAATATGAAGCGTCTGATAAGCATATTCATAAATGCAGCTACTGTGGAAACAAAGCACACGGTGGGAAAAGTCAATGTCCCTTAAAGGAAGACAGTGTAAAAAAAAACCTGTGCATGCAGTGTGTCAGGTCTCAGATAAAGAAGAAGACAAGCTGTTTATTGATGCAGTAAGAAACGAATCGATGAATGAAACCTGTCATCTTTACAACGATTGACAAACACGGAATGTAACTTGAACACAACACATCCTACAAATACAAACCTGATTGAAAGAAATAATGATAATCAAATCCTTGATGACAGCAACACTCAGTAACACTCACAAAACAAATACTGTATATTGACAGTCATGTTACGTTATTTTTAAAATGTTCCCTTTTCTTTTCTACCTTTTTAACACACTACTTCTCCGCTGCGATACGTGGGTATATATATGTATATATATATATATCCCGCTCTACATACTCGAATAATGGATACTTTATTCACCATCAGTGATTGTTTTGGTAAAGCCATACTCAGTGTATTCATTAGATGAACGGTAAAAAAGTAAGAGCGAGGGAGGATGACTCATTGAGGCATGCAGGCTGTAGTCTTGCCAACTCTATCTGAATTGCGATCACATTTGAAAAATATATCTTTTCAAGTTCTATTTAGTCCATATGTGTCAAACTCAAGGGTCATGGCCACATCCGGACCGGCGTAATTATATCCGCCCGTGAGATCATTTTATATACTGTATTATTGTTATTAAAGCCCGGGTATATGAAGCGCTGGTAACACAATAAACTACAGATCCCATAATGCAGCGCTTCAGCTGCCTTGCCAACACTTACCGCTTACTAGAGTTATTGCGCACTGAGTTTGCATGGCGCTTTGGTGACTTTGAAGAACAAAAAAAGTCCGTCTACATGCGGCTCGAACCTTGTGCATGTTTGGTAGCACATATCTGTGTGAGAAGCTCTTCTCAGTGATAAAGACTAACAAAACAGCACACAGGAGTCGCCTCACTGATGAGCACCTGCAATCCATCCTGAGAATCTCCACAACACAGAACCTCACACCAAACATAAACGAACTTGTTGCCAAAAAAAGATGCCAGGCGTCCAGCTCTAAAATGACATATGAGCAAAGACAACTGAATGATTTGATTTGTTATTGCACATAAGAGCGGAGTCAACGCTTTAACAAACAGCGTATTGCACTGATACTGAAATAGCTGTGTGTGTATATATGTAGATATGTATGTATATGTATATATATGTTTATATATGTGTGTATATATGTAGATATATATGTATATATATGTGGATATGTATAGATATGTATATATATATATATGTTTATGTGTGTAAATATATATATATATATATATATATATATATATATATATATATATATATATATGACAACACCACTCATCACTCACAACAGTGACAAAACAATTACATTGACAATCAGGTTACGTTATTTTCAAAATGTTTCCTTTTCTTTTCATTGCTTCTTTAACACACTACTTCTCCGCTGCGAAGCGCGGGTATTTTGCTATATATATATATATTGTGAAATAACAAGTCTCAATACAATAAAAAAAGGTTTGGGGCAGACATCCGTATATTGCTCCTAGCTGCAAAAGGATTTTACTGATGTTGCTTGTTTGTGTTCCTACTATGAACTGAACTTGGTTTGGCAAAATGGAGGATTTATAGTCTGTAACCCGGAAGTGACTTCAGTCTGGGAGCCGGAACCGAAAGTGATGTCAGTTTGCGGGCTGGAACCGGAAGTGGCGTCAGTTTGGGAGCCAGAACTGGAACTGACGTTGAATCAGGCAGGTTTTCCCGTATTTGATCTGCAGAATTAACAGAAACAGGTTTAGCACCCCGCCACCCCCTGGCCTGGCGGGTAATCACCTCCACTTGGACCATTCAGCTCGCTCCTAGTCGTACGTGTGTGACTATATATAAAGTATATATATATATATATAGTGAAAGCCAGCCCGACCACAGACAGACAGACACCATTTTCCAGTCCACCACACACAATTTATTAAACTATTTACAAATGCCAAGTCCATAAACAGTCCCGCACCACACACAGTGCTTCCAGCACCAATCACCCTTCTTGCCGAGCCTCCCAATGCTCCTCTTCGGGCCGGCTTCTTTCCATTTTTCCAAGCCTCGTCTCCTTCTTCCCCACAACAGTTCCCTGACTGTTGGAAGGCGGCCCCTTTTATGTTGCCCCGGATATGCTCCATGTACCCCTTAATGAACTTCTGCCAGCACTTCCTGGTGCGGTGGAAGTACCGGCTGAGCAACCGGAAGCACTCAGGGTGACCCTGGAATATCTCCCACCAGCACTTCCTACTGTGGCGGAAGTTCTGGCTTCCAGGGCTTCAGGATCCCAAACCCGCCCCCGGCGGTGGCCATGGGCCCCTATAGGGTTGAGCTTCCCAGCTCGGTTCCCATGACCCCCATAGAAACCAGGGCGGCTGTTCTCTCCTGGCAGAGGCACTATATATGGCATCCCGACTGGGTATGGCACCCAGCCACCCGTGACAATATATATATATAGTGGCGGAAGGCCCCTTTGATACTGGATCTGGGGGAGCAGCCATGGGATGCACACTACATCCCCCGGAACACTTGGTGGCAGCCCCCCGGGTTGCATCGGGGCCAACATCTTGGAACACTGGAGCTTATCCCTGTTGGGCTCCGTGGCCACCGCCAGGGGGTGCTACAAGGCTTCTTGAGCCCAAGTGGGCTGGCAACGCAGCCACACCCGGAAGTGCAGCCTAATCTAGTTTAATTGCCACCTGGAGCACTTCCGGGTGAACTATAAAGAGAACCTGTGGCCACTACTCAGGGTACCAGAGTTGGGTGGAGGAGGACGAAGCTGCCTGGGAGGAGAAGTGGAGGATGAAGAGTGTGGTTTGGGATTTACTTTGTGTGTTATTTGGGACTGTGTTGGGCCAGTGGAACACAGGGAAGACGTGCCCCACAGCTGAAGAAAAATAAGTTATTTTCATTTATTTCTACATGTGCCTCCATTGTCAGTCTGTGTTGGGTCGATGCCTATATAGCGCATTTACCACTGTATATATACAGTGCATCCGGAAAGTATTCACGGCGCATCACTTTTTCCACATTTTGTTATGTTACAGCCTTATTCCATAATGGATTAAATTCATTTTTTTTCTCAGCATTCTACACACAACATCCCATTATGACAACGTAAAAAAAGTTTACTTGAAGTTTTTTCAAATTTATTAAAAATAAAAAACTGAGAAAGCACATGTACATAAGTATTCATAGCCTTTGCTCAATAATTTGTCGATGCACCTTTGGCAGCAATTACAGCCTCAAATCTTTTTGAATATGATGCTACAAGCTTGGCACACCTATCCTTGGCCAGTTTCGCCCATTCCTCTTTGCAGCACCTCTCAAGCTCCATTAGGTTGGATGGGAAGCATCGGTGCACAGCCATTTTAAGATCTCTCCAGAGATGTTCAATCAGATTCAAGTCTGGGCTCTGGCTGGGCCACTCAAGGACATTCACAGAGTTGTCCTGAAGCCACTCCTTTGATATCTTGGCTGTGTGCTTAGGGTCATTGTCCTGCTGAAAGATGAACCGTCGCCCCAGTCTGAGGTCAAGAGCGCTCTGGAGCAGGTTTTCATCCAGGGATGGTATTGGCCTGGTGATGAGCGTTGCCTGGTTTCCTCCAAACGTGACGCGTGGCATTCACACCAAAGAGTTCAATCTTTATCTCATCAGACCAGAGAATTTTGTTTCTTATGGTCCGAGAGCCCTTAAGGTGCCTTTTGGCAAACTCCAGGTGGGCTGCCATGTGCCTTTTACTAAGGAGTGGCTTCCGTCTGGCCACTTTACCATGCCTGATTGGTAGATTGCTGCAGAGATAGTTGTCCTTCTGGTAGGTTCTCCTCTCTTCACAGAGGACCTCTGGAGCTCTGACAGAGTGACCATTGGGTTCTTGGTCACCATCCTGACTAAGGTTCTTCTCCCCCGATTGCTCAGTTCAGATGGCCAGCCAGCTCTAGGAAGAGTCCTGGTGGTTTCAAACTTCTTCCACTTACGGATGATGGAGGCCACTGTGCTCACTGGGACCTTCAAAGCAGCAGAAATTTTTCTGCAACCTTCCTTAAATTTGTGCCTCGAGACAATCTTGTCTCGGAGGTCTACAGACAATTCCTTTGACTTCATGCTTGGTTTGTGCTCTGACATGAACTGTCAACTGTGGGACCTTCTATAGACAGGTGTGTGCCTTTCCAAATCATGTCCAATCAACTGAATTTACCACAGGTGGACTCCAATTAAGCTACAGAAACATCTCTAGGATGATCAGGGGAAATAGGATGCACCTGAGCTCAATTTTGAGCTTCATGGCAAAGACTGTAAATACTTATGTACATGTGCTTTCTCAGTTTTTTTTATTTTTAATAAATTTGCAAAAACCTCAAGTAAACTTTTTTCATGTTGTCATTATGGGGTGTTGTGTGTAGATTTCTGGGGAAAAAAATGAATTTAATCCATTTTGGAATAAGGCCGTAACATAACAAAATGTGGAAAAAGTGATGCGCTGTGAATACTTTCCGGATGCACTATATATATTTATATATATATATATATATATGTGTATACACACACAGTTTAGCTGTATCTAGATAGACAAGTTCAACAAAACATTACAATGGCCAATAAGCATGATCTAAACATCTTTGACCTGGGTATGATTATTGGACATAATGGTTGTAGATAATTTACCTATATTTATATATTGTGAACTTTGCCCGGACACAGACAGGCGGACATGTTGTTTAAAACCACCACACGTTTATTTACTATAATTATTTACAATAATTTGGTCACAAAGACCCAGTCCAATGGTCACACAGACCTCAATCACGTGCACAAACCCCAAAACAGTCACAGTCCTGGCCACAATGCCTTGTCTTCGGGCCGCCTCCACAGCTCCTCTTGCCTCGTCCTCCTTCCACCCGACTCTAGCCTCGAATGAATGGGGACGGCCCCTTTTATAGAGAACCCGGATGAGCCCCAGGTGTTCCCGGCAATCTTCTTCTGGCCACGCCCCAGTGTGGCGGAAGTGCCGGCTGTCCTCCCGGCTGCTCTCCGGCGCCATAATCTTCCCCAGCACTTCCTGGTGTGGCGGAAGTGCTGGGGTAACAGGTCCCCAAGGCACTGGGGCGCCTCCTGGTGGTGACCACGGGCCCCTACAGGGAAAGGCTTCCATGCCCTTGACCCGTGGCCCCCAAAACGACCCGGAAGGCAAACCCCACGTGATCCAGGCAGGGCTCTGACCCTCTTCCGGTCCCTCCTGGCGTCCCGGCCGGGTCATGGCCCCTGGCATCCCTGACAATATATATATATATATAGAGAGAGAGAGAGGTTGCAACAAAAATGCAAGTAGATTTTATGTAAAACTAGGGGGCTATGCCCCATCCTTGCTTTACTCGCCCACCCCCCGTGTTTGGTTTACCGGATATACAATTTAAAGAGATTGTTATTTTCATGGAAATTGTTACATATGCATTATTTTCACTTTTACTTTAAAAACGTTTGTAAAAAAAATACTTGTCCTTTATTTTCGGTCCCGGGCTTGGTTACATCTCTTTCTCGCAGGACGTATATAACACTGCTCACATTGTGAAGGGGGAGTGGCTGAACGCACGCTAAGGAGATGCCGCCGGATCATCTGCTATCTATTTGCTACTTGCGAGCTGCCTGTTCTGCTTGTCGCATGTCGTCAGTTTTAAGAGCTGGGAGCACATGATGCTTGTCTGCCAAATGCAATCCAACTACTGCTAGGTTAGATGTATGTGGACTTGTTTTAAATAATGGCTCACTGCCTTGTCTTGCCTGACGTCGTAAAAACAATACTTGTCCTTTATTTCCAGCCCTGGGTGTGGTTAAATCTCTTTCTCGCAGGACGTATAACGATGCTCGCGTTTTGAAGGGGGGGGGATTGAAATTAGCTGCTGTCGCGCTGCCTGTCGATCATTTTAAAGCCTGTACAGCCGCTCTCCTTTTTGCCACTTCGTGTCTCTGCTGCTTGTGTTGTGATTGCTTCTCCATGATCATAAATATACACCTGACCGAATTGTGTTTTCTTTGAAATTAAACTTGTCACTGCTTTAACTGTTGTGGGACCATAGATTCTCATAGCATGTAGTCTATTATTGTGTAAATCTACGTTTCGTGCATTGAATGATGCGAATGTGAAAAGACTTTATTTTCTGCTCTTTGCCTTTTATTTCTGATCTCGCTTCGTCCTGCTATTTTTTCAATTACACCTGGTCCTGATGATTAATTTCCTTTTGTTTGCGCTAACAAGATCTTTACTATCTGTTTTTCGATACTGTAGCGACTGACGTAATAAAGTGTCACAAAAGTTTTACTTGAACAATCGCCAACTTCATATCCCCAAACACAACTTTCTAGCACCCTCTCCAACCCCTCATCCCCTGGGTCTGCCCCCCCTCTTACCGCATCAATCAATACCCTGCTATCAGTCTTCCATGCTGTACTCCACCCTTCCTCAATTGGACCTAACAATCACTTAAAACAAAAAAGGCTTCAACCTGGCTGGGACGCTACAATACTTTTGAATTATACTGCTTTCATATTCTTTACCTTTCTCTGCATGTGTATTGTACCATCATTTGTTTGAGCCATTCGAATTCCACTGCTTTCATAATCCCTTATCTGCCTTTTTTTCTCTCCAGCGCTTTTGGGTCTCTTTTATCCGCGCGGCTCCTTCTTCTTTGCTTAAGCGTTGACGTTTCATCTAGAACATATTGTCCTTATACGCTCTATATGTGCTGAGAGCACATGATCTGTGTGTGCTATGTGCCTTTACAAGACTGAGTGTTTTGCTGGCTGTACTCTCTTATTTGATATTGTTTGCGTCTTGTAGGTCTTTTAAGTGTCTTCCGAGAACTTCAGAGAAGATCACGTCTCGTCGCCCTGCTTTTCCTTTCCAGGATTTTTTTTTATTTATAATAGAGAGATCTTTTCAGACACATGTCCATGAGTCAGGCTGGTGAGTGGAGGTAGAGCTGCATGTTTTATGAAGAGGAAGAATAAGGAAAGGAACAAACAGTGACTTCATAGATTGTCAACTTTCAGAGCTTTTGGTCTGTAGATGAAAAGGAAGAACACATAAATAATAGTACCACTTCTCAACCCGAGGTGGAATTACAACCATTACACCAGCCCAGAGAATGTTTATTACTCAGGTATGTGTGAAAATATGAATCCAGTGAGTACTACAATTCTGGTCTGATAAATCTCAATTCTATTTTAACAGGCAAATGATAGGGTCAGAATTTGTTGTGAACATCCTCAATCCATGAATCCTTCCTACCTTGTACTAATGGTGTTGACTAGGGGTGATAATGTAATGTTCTGGAAGTTGTTTTTTTGGCACATAAACTTAGGTCCATAAGTATTTGGACAGTAACACATTTTCATAATTTTGGCTCTGTACATCACCACAATGGATTTGAGCAATCATTATGTGATTGAAGTGTAGAGTTTCAGCTTTAGTTTGAGGGAGTTTACCAAAAATATTGTATGAACTGTTTATGAATGACAGACGTTTTTCTGCATAGCCTCCTATTTCCAGGGGCTCAAATGTATTTGAACATTTGACTGACAAGCTGTTCCATAGCCAGACTGGAGCAGTTCCACCATTATTTCATTAATTATTAAGCAGGTAAAAGGTTTGGAATTGATTCCAAGTGTGGAATTTGCATTTGAAAGCTGTCACTGTGAACTCTCAAATTTAGGTCCAAAGAGCTGTCCATACAAGTAAAGTAACAGTCCATAATTAGGCAGAGAAAACAAAACAACTCCTTTAGAGCAGGGGTGTCAAACAGTCCTGGAGGGGCACAGTGGCTGCAGGTTTTCATTCTAACCGTCTTCTGAATTAGTGACCAGTTGTTGCTGCTGATTACTTCTTTTAATTAACTTGACTCAGGCCCTTTAGTTGTTTGTTTTTCTTTCATTAGCAACCAAATAATAATGAGATACAAAACAAGCTGCCACATCACACAATATCTGAAAACAAAGAAAGGTGAAGGTCTCCGTAAGGTTGATCTCTCAACTCACCAAAACACTTAGATGATGTTCTTATGAAAAACAGAAAATCAACAGTTTTGGAAATGTGAGCTGTGGCAGAATGAGAGCAACAACGAGCCGTGGAATTAAATAACGAGTTTAATTAACAGCAAGAATTGGCTTCTCATTAAGAAACTGGTTGGAGTTTGAAGCCCCAGTTTAGCTGGTCATCTGTTGCCTCGTTTCACGTCTCATTTCTGTTTGGCTGCATTTTAATGACGAAACGAATCAATTCAGAGGATAGAATCCTTCTAACAGGGCTATTAAAATGTGAATTAGCAGTGAAAATGGGTCACTGATTAGGAAAAGGGTTAGGAGGAAAACCTGTAGCCGCTGCGGCCCTCCAGGCCTGGAGTTCGACACCTGTGCTTTAGAGAGAGCAGAAACACCAGGAGTGGTCAAATCAAATCTCTGGTACATTTTTATGAAGGAGGAACTCACTGGTGAACTCAGCAACACCAGAAGGTATGGAAAACCACTGAAGAAAACTGTTCTGGATGATTGCAGAATTCTGTCCTTGGTGAAGAAGAACCCCATCAAAACATGTAGCCAATCCAAGAATCCTCTCTGAGAGGGAGACCTATCATTACAAAAGTTTATGATCAAGAGAAGCTTTCATGAAAGTAAAGACAGTGGGTTTACCACAAGGTGCAAACCGTTGGTAAACCTCAAACATAGGAAGGACAGACAGATAAGACTTTGCCAGGAAACAGCTTTTAAAAGCCTGTCTAGTTCTGCAACAGTTTTCTTTGGATAAAGGAAACTAAGATCAATATATAAGAGAAGAGTATTTGGCTCATAATCCAAACCTATCAGAGAGATAGCTAAAACTGCAGGAGTGCCCAAATCTACAATATAGTACATTCTTAAAAAGAATTATGAAAATTGTGTCACTGTCCAAATACTGTATTAGGCCTTTTAATATTTGATGAGCACCCTTCAAATGCTGTAGTGCCATTGTCAGCAATAATTATTAGGTGCATTCTGTGCACCCTCCCAAGCATGTGTGCATAAGGGAAATCTTCACGGCCCCGATAATGTAAACAATACTACCTGATCAGAGAGGTAGCACTGTCACTAATTATCCATCCTTTTCTGCCTGCAGTTCCATACCTCACCAATTGGAAGATATGTGACCCAGTTCCGCTTCCACCCTGATTCCCCATCCCTTCCAGGTTGTTAATATGAAAACCCAGATGCCACTGAAAATCGGGGTTCATTTTGTTGTGAATATAGAGTTCCAAAGCACTTAAGTTCCAAAAAGCACTTTCAGTAATGCCCACTGGGGGAAAAACACAGTCAAAATCACTAGCCAGATATAAAAAGGACCTCATAGAATCTTTATAAAATAAAAGATTTATTCTTCCTAAAACAGTATTCCAATATAAATGAAACTTTCAGTGCAAAACACAACCAAGGCATAGTACACAAAGCACAGAATACATGAAAGTAACATTAATATAAAACAGTGACCCAAAAGTGAATAACAAATATATACAAATATGAACCCTAGCCAGGGGAGGAACACTGGCAGAAATATAACAGAACCCCCACCTCAAGGAGTAGTTTCAAGACACACAAACCCCCATGATTGAGTCCAACAGGTACACCTAGGAAAGGCCGGAAGGGAAGACTTCAATACCTGGATGGCACACAAAGAATGAAGATTTGAACCCGCTTGGGTAGATGAGGAGTGAAACTATCAGGCCTCCTCCTGGCAATCCCCTCAGTGCAAGTGGGTACAGCAGACAACTTCCAGGCACCACCCTGGATAGCAGGCACCTGGGCATCTGCCAGCAAGGATGTCAAGGCTAAAACATAAAGTATAAGCTAAGAGGTGAGTTGTTGTTTTTGGTACTCAGTTCTAGTTTCTCTGAAGCCCTTGACTGTACTTCAGATGTGCCCTCTTCTGAGGTCACGGACAGGAACTAAATTGTGCTACCTGCTGGGGTCACTGGCAGATACTCGAATGTGTCCCGTTCTTGGATCAAGGGCAGGAACTCGAATGTCCCACCTACTGGGATCACTGGCAGGTACTTGAATGTGCTCCCTCCTGGGGCCATGAGCAGGAACTTGAATGTGCCCCCTCCTGGAGTAGGGCATCAGCTCAACAGGTACTCCTCCCAATTGACCCAACAGGCCCGACAAGAGATAAAGGCCACCACCATGAAAATACCATTTCCTGGTTTTAATGACTGGGCAACAAGCACCTGGACATGTCACAGTAGGGACAAGATTTACTGACTGTATTCTAATTGCAATGTAGCTCCATGGAGCACAAAGGCAAATGGATTTGCCTATAACAATAAAGGCAATCCTAGGCAAACAAGTTCCAAAGCAGAAATTCAAAAAATGTCAAAAACAGAGCAAAAGTTCAAAATATCCAATAAATGCAAAACAAATCACAAAATGTTACAAAGCACAAGAACTCACCAAACTCTCAGAGTGCTTTCACAATGAACCACCAGGAACAATGAGAGACCCTGCGGACTTATAGGGCAAAGGGCAGTTCCTGGCAGTGGGCCCAGTTTCTCAGGGGGCCACCCACAAAACACATGAAACATAACCAAGGCATAGTATGCAAAGCACAGAATACATGAAAGTAACATTACCATAAAATAATAACCAAGAAGTGAACAAAAATATATAAAAGAATAATATGCACCACAGCCAGGGTTCATATAATGCATTTGAGGACCATTTGTTGAAAAGGATAGAGCATTACTTCACCAGCATTATTTTCTGTTTGGTTTGATGCCAGTTTTTTACCCATGTGTGTTATTAATTTTCCATCTTTTTTATCCTTCATTATTAAGTGGGGTTACCAGTTGGTACCCCAACCCTTTGTTTTGCGTGATGTTTTCTTCTTTACACTTTACAACCCCTTTATGGTCACAGTGTACCCTTTTTCAGATTATTACTTTTAGCTGGATAAAGTGCCATCACACAAAGAATGCATCATCTCAAGCTTCCTTGAAAGTGACTTCAGTCTACTCCAATTCCTGCTATGTCCCTTTAACATTAGATGGAATGGTGTTAGGATATAGCAGATTGGATAATGGGTGGATGAGATTTGCAGTAGGAATGTCTGGACAAAAAATGTGCCGGAACTGTGTGATGCTATTGGGTCAACACAAACTGAAAATCTCCAAGGAACAGCTCCCAGTTGAAAATATGCCTTGAAGAATTAAGTCTGTTCTAAGCAAGTAAGAAAAACCTGGCAACAAATATAGTAGGTTTACCAAATAGTCGCCCATTTAGTGCTCTCTGTTTATTTTTTTTCCAATGCTATTGATTATATTACTGGCCATTAAATTTGAAGGTTGGTCATTACACTTGAAGGTTGCCAATTCAATTCTTGCCTCCAACTCTCTGTGCAATCCTGTGTAAGTCCCTTCTTCTCACTATTATTCTGGGTGTTCAGAAAGAGCTAGTATTATGACAGATTAAATTTTTAAGATTTAATCCTGAAAAAAGAATTTGAATTGAAGCCTTGACCTGAGTCTGTTAAAAAATTTGTGAAAGATGGAGACAAAAATGGTAAACAATGAGAAGATTGACCGGATCTTCACAAAGAAGTATTGTGTAAGCTATAGAGAAGACATTTTCTACACAGAAATAAAACAAATTTTTAAGGAATGGATAGACCTCTCTTTAGCAAAGAAATTGAAGACAATTTTATAATTGTATGCACATCAAGTACAGTATATTTAGTTGAAATTCCAGTATGAAGGAAATTTGAGACCTAGTGTCCATGTGGGTTTCCTCCCGCAGTCTAGATATGCAGGTTAGGTGACTTGCTGTTGCAAAATTTTCCCTAGTGCGTGTGTGAGTATGTGTGGGTGTGTGTGTGCTCAACCTGTGATGGACTGGCAACCTAAAAGGTGGTGTTCCTGCCTCGTGCCCTATGTCTACTGGGACAGGCTCCAGCTGACCTGTGTAAAGGGTTTAGGAAAATAGTTGGTTGAATGGATGGAAATTTAAAATAATTTGGGGTATATATTCTTTGTCTGAAAAGTGAATGTGCTTGTATAGACATACCCAAACACACAAAAGGTGATAGTATTAAGAGAAGTGCATTTAATGCTTTTAACTGAATAGAGTAAGCAAACAAAAAAAGATTTTTAGGATCTCGAGATTGTTCAGAAAATGGATGACAATTCATAAAAACAAGACAGGTCACTTCAGTTTCAAAGTTTGACTGAAAAGAAAATATTAAGTCTGTCAATTTACATAAGAGTGGCAAGACGTGTTAGGCTGGAAATGTGGAAAACATGGCTATATTGCAATAAAAGTGAAATGTTTCAAAGATGGATACATAGCAAGAGATTGAAAAGTAATTTTTTGTGCAGATGCAAAGCAAAGATTTAATTAGTAGGGACCGTCGTATGTGAATCAGATGAAAGAAGATAATGAAAAATGAGGGAAAAAACAAGAAGTGGATCTGAATGATGACAGAAGAAGGAGATAAGGGTTGCAATGAATAATTATAACCCGTGATCAAATGACAGTTTATTGAACTTTCATTCGGTGCTGCTATGAGAGTGACCATACTTTTTCAACAACTCCCAAGCAGATGATTTACAAAAGATTTAATTTAGGAAGCCATTGGAAGGAAATCACCTATCCTTTAAATGAAAAGATTAGGCATTATTACTAGAACTTTTTTCCCTTTTTGTTTTGCTCAGCAATGAAATGTTTGCCACTTGAGGTAGTGTTCTACTCAATTTAGCAACTTTTTACCCCACGCGAAGAAACAGGCATGGATAGGTTGGTGGTTTTAGAACTGCTTCCAGTATTCCAAGGCATTTGTTTCAAATTTTAAATTACTTGACTGCCATAATGTAACATTTAATAACAGTCACAAATTAGGTCATTTGCAATAAAGAAACACTTATTTTGTCTCAATATTCCATGAGTAGAACCTTACCCTCCTTGTGCTGCCCACCCCCATTATATTTTAAGAAAGAAACAGCATTCTATAACATGAGAAAAAATCATCACAGTCCAATTAAATTGCAGTTTTCATAATGTAGCAAATTAATTATTGTGCCTTCTTCAGATTTTTTAATAATAATTTGAAATTTACTCAGTTCACTTGTAACAGCTGTCTATTTTAAATGTTAATAAACTCAGCCTGGACTTCATGTGTCTTTGGTTTCTATCTCCAGTTAGTCAGTCTTGCATAACTGCTCATCTGGTCACTTTTTCCTTACTCTTATTTTGCTATTTACATTTTTTCCTAAACTTAGTTTAGACTGCTGCAATAAATTCAGTCTTTTCTTAAATTTATTTATTCTCCCATCTTGATATGTTAACCTCCTGTATTCTGTATTCAGTTTAACTTAACGCATTCTTCCATTGTTTTTTTTCTCCACATAAATTCTTCACTTACTTATCCAGTCCTGCGGCCATCACTGTTTAATAGCACAGCCCCCGACCTCAAAATTCCACTTTCAGGTATGTTTTTATACATGATAGACTAATTGATTTCTTGCCAAGCAAATCACATCTGACATTAAAAAAATGATTATTGCATAACAGATGGTCTGGAAAGGTCAAAGCCTGTTATTAAATGACACAGTATGATGACACTGGAACTAAACTGCTTCCTTAACTTCAACATGGAAGTGATCGTTACATTACCATCTTTGGACATGAATGTTTTATTTCTCCAACCCTAGCAGCACACGGCTTCCTTCAGTGCCATCTAGTAAGAAACTGTATCAGCACATTTCACGCTTACTAGCAGACAATTCAAAATAAACATTATTGAACAAGCCTCAAGTTTGCATGTACTGCCACAGTCCTCAGTTAGTGAGGTTTGTCTGCTATTATTCAGCAGTTCCGGAGTTTCCAGTTTTTCACCAGTAGGAGGCTGCTATATACTGAAAAAGATAAATAAGATACTTAAACTTACTTACTGTAACTTTGTCTATTTTACTGCCTGTTGCCCAAATACCTTTGTGGTTTCCTTTAAATGGTACAGTGGTGAGCAGTTTTAAATACTGAAAGTGCTAAAAGATTATTACAGTTGAATTCCCTGTAGAACTGAATTCATTCATTTAACCATATGGTAACCATCTAACATTTATTGTAAGTGTCTCACATTCATCCTTGCAGCTGAGGCACATCATCATATGACAGGAAACATTTCTGGCCAACAAGGGATTTTGTGAAACTTTATCATATCCTAGAAGTTATGGAAACATTTGATTTTAACTATTGCAAACCTACATTGTTAAAGAAGGTTTCACAAATTATATGATGATTACTCAAATAATAATACATTTCCTTAGATTCGTATAATAGCCTATAAAGTAAGAATTGATTTTTGAGCATGTTTATAAATTTATTACCGATTCAACATTTTGGATCCTTTATAGATAGTGACAGACAGTTTTTACCTTGACAATAAAGCAGCTGTTTCACTAGCCAGTTTTGCAATTCTCATCTTCACAGAAGCAGCATCTGGATAGTGTCAACAGTGACTTGGGCTTAAGTTTAATGTACACAGGAATCATTAGCCAGCCAAAAAAGGTTTAAACTCTGAAGAGAAAATTGTTGCCAAGGATCATTTTAAACAGATTCAAAAGCAAAATTCAGCAAACAGCTAAAACAGAGAGGTTTAGCATTAACTTGTAGTTTTTAATATTAAAAGATTAAGTTTATGTTTTGTATAAACACCTTTCCTAGTGAGCACTGAACACTGTCACAAACAGCATTCCACAAATCACAACCTTGCTATGAAGTTAGTGTAGTATGAAATATTTTATATTTGAAACCACATGGCTCAGTAGTATCATGGTGCTCTGTGTTTCATGATATCATGTTATGCCAGTGTTCATATAAAAGCAGACATGGGAAAGCTTGGTTTTTACTGCAGCCAATCTTATGTGAGCCTGTCATGGGACCTCTTACCTAATTCTACTCGATATTCTCATTTTCTGAACTCACATGGCTAGGTATGGGGCTGCAGGGAGTTGCAGTATGTCTAAGCAACACTGCACACAAGGTAGGATTCAAATCAGAATTAGTCCTTTACGCTATACACCCCCCCAGCCATATTCATACTAACAAAATGTAGACGTGCATGCCAATCTAATATATATATATATATATATATATATATATATATATATATATATATAGTGAAACCAATAGGGAGAACATGTAAACTTCACACTGGCAGAGTCTGAAGTTGAACCATAGGCCTTCAAGCTGCGAGGCAGCAGCACTAACCACAGTGTTAATGTGCAGTCTTAATTCTACTCTCTTTTTAATATATTTATGAATTTACAGGATCCCAGATCAGTGCTACCTTTCTCCAAAATATGAGCACAGATTTGAATTGCTTTTGCGATCCCACTGACCTTTTTTGTTAAAAGGCGAGTCATTTCTGATCAGCAGATGAATGGTAGGAATGTAATAATGCTTGATTTGTGTCACTTATGCCAGTTCAGCAGAAAGTAGTTTTCGATAGAAACAGTTAATCGAACAGGCGTAATTAAAAGTAGTATCAACAGCATAATAAAATTTGTGACATTGGTTGATGACCAAAACCACAGCATTTTCAGGTATAAATAAGCCTCTAATAATATGCATTGGAATGAAAATCTTTCTGCACTGAACCAATTTAGAAGAGCTTTAAGGTGGGGTTCACCATGAAATGCGCTATATAAATTAAGCCCAATTGATTAAGTATAAACAATATATCCACAAAATGGTAATCCTAATACATTCCAGTGCTATGTCTAAAGATATGTGCATTTTCATAATTCTGAAAAAAATACCTCAAAGAACAAGAACAGATGCACGACTGATTATCCAGCAAAATCAGAGCATGAACTTGAAAAGGCAAACCTTTCGTGACCTTTTATCATTTCGACGATTCAATATTACGTGCGACAGGCACACCTTCTGTATGTGCACCAGTGTAGATAAGGCATTTTACTAAACAAGCAAGCATACGCCCCTTGAATAAAGAAAAGGGAAATTAATGGGAGAATCTGTTATAAAAAAGAACAAGGTAGCTCAATATAACGTATGCATCGAGCACAACATGTTTTTCTTTGTTTTCGAGAAACATTCTCTTCTACTTTCAGCATATCTACCTGCAGCGATCAGTTAATTAAACGGTGGCCTCGAAGCAAAACGGGAACCTTGGTAAATTCTTCCACGCATGCGTACGTGCACGCGCAGCGCCCTCTCAGAGGCGGAGCCCACAACTGTCGCGTACCCGTAACAAGCGCGAGCCAGTTTGCAAGGAATTTCGCGCGCCACCGCCACGACTGTCTTGAAGGTACAGCGGTTTTGTAAGCGGACGACCAGCTACGTGTTCGGACCTTTCCAGCTGTCCACGGTGCATTCCAGCAACCGCTGTCCTTGACCTGCTTGTGCCGGTGTTTTCCTACCTTTGCCTTTGCAGGTGTTCAGCAATTAATAATGGTGATTAAAGTTTACATAGCATCTTCTTCTGGATCAACTTCGGTAAGACAACGCTTTCTTCGAGAAGCCTAAATGTTCGGAGTAAAGAGTGCACGAGAATGGGTATTTATGTTAACTGGTATTAGCTAGCACGTAGGTAATCCGAAATAGTGCTTTGTGGAATGTTTTATTCAAACACGACCCAGGTTATTATTGCATCAGCGTGTAATGTAGTTTACTTTAAGTACTGTTTGAATGTTTAAGGCAACATTCAATGGTAATGCTGTTTTATTCAGATTGCAAATATGATTTTCAGGCTCTGTTTAAGTAAGTGTGTGAATAATTAAACTCCCAAGTTGATAGACTTGAATAAGAAGGGAGAATATATCATTGTTCTGGAAACTGAATTAATATTAATTCATCCTAAATAGAAAAACACGTGTTAAAGTTGCACAGATGTTGGTACTTCTGCCCCTCCACTCGTGGTAGGAAAAACGTTGGAGTATTATTTGACAGTGTTACTTGAAATTACACATATGGTATCTTTGTTGCACTGATGGTAATTAGAAATGGTCATTAACTGAGTGCAATACTTTTCACGAGTAAGAAAAGAGTAAGCTTTTAAAATGTCAGTTAAAGGGTTTTGAAAATGTTCGAGTGTAAAGATTTTTTTTGCAGTGTGTTTTTGAGTGTTTAGTCGGAAGTAGCAAGAGTGACTACGGTATAGCAGTGTGGGTGTCATGTAAGGGCTTTGGGTGTAAGCCAACTCTCAAAGCTAATTTCACAGAGAGAGTCTTTATTAAGTAAAATAACTCTCCTTAGAAAGTGAGCCACTGGTATTGTGTGCCATCTGGCTCTCATTCCGATCTGCAAGCCATTTAAGTGTTTACCAGAGGTGTGAGGAATGTGTTTTGTTTTTTTTTTAAATTGTGAATCGTAGTGGGTGGGTGGGGAGGGTTTTAAGATCTTTTTTCGTTCTTGCATTGCAACATTATGCATGAAAGGTTTTGCTTGGTGTATTAACATATTGTACACTAGTTACATAGTTAAACTACTGCGAATCACTCTGCTACCACACATGTGGTCAATGCTGTGCAGATAGCAGTACCTGGGCACTTTAAAGCTGCCAGGTTTGTATTGTTTGAACCTTGCAATTCTTAGACTGACATGTAGTGTTTGTAACAAAAAAAACTTTGGGAATTTAAAATGCTTTGCTTATTTTATTTATTTTTTCCTCCAGTTCCACAAGGGAATTTTTTAAAGTTTTTATAAGGAAACATGAAAAAGCTTTGCGCCAGTTCTCAACAATGATACTGATAAATGTTACACAAAATTTCAGACATGCTGTTGTATAAAACATGTTAAACAGTGGAGATATTTGAACTGAAGGTGTGGCTTTGCATATAGAGGAACCAGTAAACTAAATGCTCTTTTGTTTTAGGCATTCAGTCTAATAGCTGTCTTGCAAACCACAAAGCTGTTTATAATGCGTAGTTATTATTACTTTGCTCGTGTCCTTTATTTATCAGTTCTTCTTTTCATTTAAATATAGGCCTAGCAGGGTACAGACAAACTTATTTCCCTTTGTGATATAACATAATCAACACAGCATTCACAAGTAGTTGCACATTATGGGAACAATATACAAATGTAACTAAAATTTGTATTATGTAAATTATATTACATCTGATTGTTACATACTTTATTTCCTGACATTTTATTTATATGTTTATGCATTTCCTAGTTCCTGGTTTTCTGAGTGGTCTCCTCTCTTTTGTCAAATGAGTTCTAATGATTGAATTGTCAATAAAATGCTTTTTTCTGATCATCTCACATTCCCATGTGGTTATGCTGTATATTGTATTTATCCTCGGTGTCATTTTTAAGAAAAAAATTAGGAAAATGTTGTTGAACACTTACCAGGTGCTGTTACACAAGGCAACACACAATCAGAAAATGTTAGAGAAAAAGAGAATAGATATTTAGTGGTTATGCATTTAAGGTTAATTTATAGTCAAGATATACACCCAGGATAGGACTGTTTTGCAATCATTTTATAAAATGTATTCATATGAGTTCTTTGCTAGGGTTTTGTTTATGTGTTTATTGGTTTAATCCTTATTTTTCCCATCTTTTAACATAATTACACATGTTAAAGTAAAGTTAACATTTTACTATTTTAGACATTGAATAAATGCAAGACTCAGTTGCACCACTTAATGACTGATATTGACACAAATCACTTACATTGAGGAATATTTATTGTATTAACAGGAAAGGAAAAAGATTTTTAAAATGTAAAGAAGGAGAGAATCAAAGGGGACAAAAAAAGAGCATAAACATAAAGATGTTCTTTTCGGGTCATTTTATACAGTAATTTAAACTGTTATTAACAAGTAGAACTTGGCTTATTTTAGTTAATATGCATTTTGTATACACTCATCTCCCCTTTTCTGTATTTAAAGTTATTCTACTGCAATTAGGTTATTGTCTTATCTCTCCCCTTCTTAAGTCCAAATTTTCAGATCTCTGGCAAAAAAAGACTTATGGAGCCCAGTGTGAAGTCACTTATATGGTTAGAAGTAATGGTAGTTCTAGTGCACAGTACCTTCTTAGTGTTCCTAGGTGTATATCCCATTACATATTTCACGTACTTTCACACTTGCAATAAACATTTGTTTAATTTGAAGTCAAGAACAAAAATAAAGTGTAGTCTTTATTATAGTACTCACTGCTCTGGCAAAGAAACAAAGCTGAAAAATTGGTTTGAAGAAAATAACATTTCTAGGATACGCTCATCCATTTATCCATCTTCTTTGTTACTTTGACAGCACTGGCCACATAGCTGGATCCAACACTTGATGGCGTAGTGTCCAATTCCATTAAAAGCAGGGAGAAGATCAATTATTAACATACTGTATATGTTTTCATCAACCACTTCACCCTCACCCAGACTGTCTGTTGAATCCTCTCCTGCATAACTTATTTAATTATAAGTAAACCCAAATATTATTAATAATTGCTGTGCCTAAAAGAGAGAACTTCATCTTTGTACTATTTCCCTTGTCTATATTTGAGGGAGATGGAGTCCATTCCGCAGACTCATAATTAAAATTAAGTTATTGATATTAGCCTGTATAGTAGAAGAAGATCAAAAGGTTTTACTGCTTTCTGCACAATTATTTAACAGGCAAGATTAAATAGTTGTATTGGTCTCTAGTTTTACAATCTGTCAAAGAAGGTAAATTTAAACAAGTGTGGCAAAAAATCTAATTCTCTGTACGAGCAGTATTTTTAATTCCAACAACTGTATTTTTTTAACATACATCAAGAAAACAGCTACAGACCTATATTCAAAACAGAAAAGTATGCATGAGACAGGCGCCAGGTGCATGGATTTCAAATTTCAAATAATGTTGTTCACAACTTCTTGCCACAATATGAGTATTTAACAATTAAGATGGCATATGCACATTTCAACGCCACATGTTAGTCCATATTATTGGCATTCATTTTCCTGATTTTTACATATTGCCAAAAGGCTCCATTTTTAGAGGTGCAATCCTGCTGGAGCAAAGCTAGAGAAGAATTGCAGTGGTAAAAATTAGCTAAGTTTGAACTTTTCAGCCTACTGGTTCTACATTCAGCTATAGATAAAATTATTTCTCTTATGTTTTACAGTGATTCAAATCTGATATGACTGTGTACTGGTATCTATCCTGACAAGATAAATTTAATAAAATTAATTAATCAGCTCGATGTTACTTCATAAACAAACATGAATACTAGCTACATGTTGGCCTCAAATTATATTGCAGAATGTCTGTAAGTTGGTCATCTAATGATGGTCATTGCTTAAAGGTGCTTTTAGTGGAATCATTACTGCCAAAAAAAACACATTTGAGGCTTGCCATTGCAGGGAAACATTGTAGTATTTGGGCAGTTTTGGCAAGCTTTCTTTTTTTGCGTATTACATTTCTGTATGGAATTATTGAAAAAGGAGGAATATTATTATTATTATTATTTTTACTATTTGATTAATGTTTGCCTTTATTTTTTTTGTTTCCCTCCACCTAATGTTTATGACAGGCTGGCGCCCATGCATATTGCATTGTCTGATTGTGCCTTTTTGTAAAATGTTGTTAATTTCTGGAATTTCTTTAAGCTGTCAGTCACAGTTTATGTTAAGTCTTTTAAGTTTGCATGGCAAGTGATTAATTAGAAAGGACAGAAGTCTTTAAGCTTGGAGAACAGTTTGAAACAGATGAAGTATCGAGCAATACATCCGAGTTTAGTTTCACAATCAGTTTCATATTATACATATTTTTTTTTGTCTTATGTTCAGAGAATACATTGTATTTTGAAGCCTGTATAATATTACATACTGTATGTGAGCAAACTGCATCATCTCTTGCATGATAGAGATGAATATGTTGTTGGTACAATAAGGGGTTAATCTTTTAGTCAGTTTATCATTAGTTCAGTTTAGTTTGGTCAGTAGTTTGTCCAGTTTGCATCACAGCTGTGAGCATAAGTGCCAGGAGGTAGATTATAAGTTTAAATCCAATCTCAATAGAAGGAATATGTTGGCAGTCTATAATACAAATCTATAGAAAATTGCATCATATCCTTTTTGAAAGGAGTGCCTTTGTTTTATGTGTATAAGGTGAGGGTGTTGGTGTGTGTGTGGTTTTTTTTCCTTGTTTTTCCTTCTTACTCTCCTATATTGAGTTATTTGAGAAGTTAATTTCAGGCGTCAGAGATGGAATTTGTAAGCTTACCCAAGGGATGCTAAGAGTTTTCAGTTTGTGCAGAACTATGTTTGCTTTCATGTTTGTCACATGTCTAAACCTACATTTTGCTTTCAGTACACTGTGATGATTAAAAAAAGCAGCAGTTGCACTGCAAGCTGAGTCAGAAAATAGTGCTAGCCTACACAACAGGAAAGGATGTTCTGGTTTTACTGCTTCTAAAATAACACATATCAGTCATTTAATTATGCTTACCCAAACTTAGCTTTTTTGTTTTATACAAATAAAATATAAATTACAAGTAAGACTTATGTAGTAGAGAAAAAAGAAATTAATTTTCTTTGTTTCTTAATGTAGAAGATGAGGGGAAATTCTAACTGCTCACCAAAGCAGTGAACTCATTTTATATGTATGTATACAGTATACATTTATACAAATGTAAACCACATACAGAATCTGTATGTGATTCGCTGGATAAATGTAAAACTTTCTGCCTAGTAATTGTATTTATAAACAATGAAATTTTGCCAAAAAACAAAACGGTGCCAAGATCTCTGTGCTATAATTATTAGAAAAGGTATCTTAAAAATACGCTATATATATATATTGACAATAGTTTTTTTTTCTAACTTAAATTTTAATGTTAAAGTTAGAATAAAACTAGGGTCCATGTATATTAGTATACTGCTGCTGGATTATGTGAATTTCCCCTTGGGATTAATAAAGTATCTATCTATCTATCAATTAAATGTTTCTATAAAGCCTGAAAAGTAGACATAGAAATGCATTAAAAGTTTTCAAATAAATTGCCTGGTACTTAGTCTTTTTTGCTTAAACTTCATTTTGGTACAACTATATTTTTAATTGATTGAATTTAGAATGTTTATTTTTTTAACATATTGCGGAATTCAGGTTGTTGCAGTCTTTGTGTCTACCAGTGACATCCAAAGAAGAAAAAAAAAACTGCCATGAGATTTTTTTATTAGTTTCCTGCAGTTTTTCCCCCCTAAACTTCCTGTTTTAAGTTACAGTATTTGCTTGCACAGTTGTCAGAAATAAAATGCAAACCAAATTCTGTCCTATCTGTGGTTCTGAACATTTTTATATGAATATGTGGCTCTGGATACCCATTGTTTTAAAGGGGTCAAAGCTGTTTATATTTTATTTATAAAATATTTACAGTATACAATATTCTTTCAAGATTTATCTCAAAGGTACTGCATGTTTTGCCTTAAATTGTGTATGTGTTATGCAAGTCTTCCAAATACATAAAACGTTTTTATTTTTATTCTTTTATTCAGTTTCATCATCCATTGACCTTCCTCCTCTTGTTAGCAGAAATGCTTCTAGTAAATTGACCCTTAGAAATCTCTTGAAGATTCATCTTTTCCCATGACACCCTGAGAAACCCTAAGCCTTCCAGCAGATTTTTTTCTGCCTGATGTTTAATCATTTCCTGTGCATAGATGTTTCCTTCTCTTTCTAAATCTGATGGTAGCTGCTGTGGCATACTAGCATGGTAGCAATGATCCCTATATGTAACTGTCTTAACTTTGTACTGTCAAACACTAGGTGTACTGTATGTGTTCTGCTTTTTGTAAATCAGCTTTGATAACTCAATCTATAAAATAATTCAGTCTTTATCCACATTGATAATGCTTAAGCAATTAAAATAGGGAGAAGAGGGGTGGTACAGTGTGCATAATATGTCTGTTTACACAAAGTATTGTATTCCTTAAAGTATACCTCATGGAAATGGTCAGTGTATTTTGCAGAAGTCATTGTGATCTAGACTTATACTTATTTTACTAAAAATAATTTGGCAAATAGGATAGTTTATGACATATTTCAATATTGTAGCCGATGAAGTGGACAACTACCGTACAAGTATTGTTTATATTTGCACTGTGATAATCAATACACTCTACTTGTAACATCTGTATAGTGTAAAATTATAAATTTTGATCTTAGAAACCACTGTAAGAGCACAGTAATAAAAATCTTGCATAACAAAGTCATTTATTCAGTTGACATGAAACCATGATGATCATGTCATTAAATTTTATTTATTAATAGATTACACTTTCATTTTTTTGTTTATTAAATGAGATAAAAAATAAGAAAATAGTAGTAAGTTATTTTCTTATTTTAAACCAAAATGTGTATATGTACTTTGTCTTTTAAAGATTGCTGCACTCTAGAAAATAGATAAATCATAAAGTAGGCTGCGTTTTGGTAGTTGTAAACTTACAAGTATGTGTCATGGTGCATACACTGATAACATTTTTCTCATTTTTTTTTTATTTAAATGGCCTAGTAAATATTGTGATTCTAATAAAATAAGCAAGTCAAATGCAGCTTCTCCATATTCATCTGCAAATTTCCCTATAATTCCCAAGCCATCTGACAGGTGCAATCAATCTATTATGTCTTGGGTCTCTTCCTATTAGGCTGTACCCAGTTGACCTTTTACAAGATAAGCCTAAGCCTTACTTTGTCTTGTTGCCCATATTGTATCAGTTGGACCCTTAATTCTACTGCAGCAGCAGCAGCATAAGCTCTGTAGCCCAGTGGAGAAAACTTATTCCACTGGCTCATATCTGTAGCCTCATGATTTATGTTATTACCCAAAATTAATTTCATTGGGTGAACTAGAGCCTAATGTACTTAAACTTACAGTGAATTCAGAGGTTATCCAGGTGCCTTCACTTCCTGCACACTTAATTGTATTGTAGATTTAATTTTAAATTGATTCATCTGCCATTTTTGTTTACCAGTCTACACTCGATAACCAAAAATAAGTTAAAAGCATAGGACAGCCTGCATGGCGTTTGCCATACTTTATGAACCCACTGTATCCTTGAGCATGGGGAAGGTACTATATAAATAAAATGTATTATTATTATCATCATCCTTGATGGTTCTACACCTGTTACATAGAGAGGTGTGTCACTCTCAATGTGATGTCCAATAGCAATTCACAACTCAAAGCAGGGTGGCTGTTCCACAAAGACATGTTCCTAGAGGTGTGACTGTCACTGACTCATGTGAGTGTGCTAGGTATGTTAAGAGACTCTATTGAGCTTTGCAAAAATGTTTCCAAGATGGTTAAATCCTTTAATTTGCTGTTAGGTGCATACCGGCAAACACAGAATTTTACAACCTGTAACATCAAATCACAGTGGGTAACTCTGTCATGGCGTGGCTTCAAATTACAAATGTACAGCAGTCATTTAGGTCTTATGAAGATTCTGAAACACACTCTAGGTCTCACTCTTATCTGCCAACCTTAGAAAAGGACAAAGAACACCTTTAATTAATAAGTCTAGTTCTAGAGCCGATCCTGTCTCTATACGTAAATAGAGTATATTAAAATGGTACTTTTCAACATTCCACACAAGGTCTTTTTCCATCCCCACAACTGAAGTAACATTCCAGATCCCAGGAGCCAGTTTCTGTTGTCAAGGTCTAATCTTTCTGTAACCACCCATCATATTGTAGTGACCTCACTGTGACAGGAAAAGAAGAAAAAACACAGCAGGACAAAGAAGGGATTGCATAATAGTTTACTTGAACAGTCAAAAAAAATACAGGAATTAAAAATTATCTATGAATCTTTCATTATGGCCCTGAGAAAAGCTGTCAACAGACCAAAAACACACCTCCAGTTCCATTTCTGTAACCCACCTTGTGTACCCAGTTTAACTCCCCATCTCTGTCCTTCTGCACCTTCTTAGCTGTTCCACAAACCATCCAGAAATCCCTGCCTCCGTTTCCCACCCCTCCATTCAGGGTGCTGCCCCTTTTCTTCCCTTTACAGTCAATCATATCCCTGATGTCAATCCTCCGCACTGTTCTCCAACCTACTAGCTCGGCCCAACAGTTGCTTTCCCTCTGGCTCACTCCAGCTGAGATGCTACAATGTTATCACTAAAGTGATGTAGAAGGTAGCCTCTACCCTTCATCTTGTAGGTTACACTGGAAAAATGCTGCTATGCCAAGGCAGTACTGTAAAGGCGATTCCCAGGAACTCTGTTCTAAGTGTGGCCTATTTAGTTTCTATGTGAACTAACATAGGAATCAGTTTTGTAAGTTTTGTAAAGTTTATGAATGGTAATCATGCTTGCATAGAAAGCTCCCAACAGTGCAGCAATAAGGATTCCTATAGCATCAAAGTCTCTAGAGCACACCAAGGCAACAGTCCTAGCAGGTGCTGATAAAATTAAGTGTAGAATAAATACCAAGGGTATATTATTGTTATGTTATTGTTATGTACCTGAGTAGTAAGCCTTGGATCACAAAAGGTATTGAAGCACTTCTATTAGAGAGACAGCATGCTCTCTGAGGAAATGAGGTAGAAGGAAACTCTGGCTTTACAGTATATAATGTATAATTCCTTTATAAAAGAAAATGGTACATGGGAGGAGGAAAAGAGAGTTTAATAATAATAAAAAAAAAAATCCAAAAGCCATGAAAACTGAATTGGGTGTTTTCTATGATACAGGTATCACAAACTCTTCCCTTATGAATTAAGTGACATGTTAAAAGATTTCAAGCCAATAATTTCAACACCTTAAATGTACAAGTAATGGGAATGCTTTGCTAAAATGCCATAAATGTTTCTGGGATGGAGGTGACCATAGCTGAAATGAAAATGGAAGTTGTGTGCACTGGGTAAACAGGGCAGTGCCAGATACAAAAGTGTTGCCAGAAGTCCTGATTTTTATCTAAGCTCTAGAAAGAGGCAGCCATTAGCCAAGATTACCTAAGATGTCCAAGCTAGGCAGTATTCATGACTATGAGCCAGTGGGCTTTACCTCCATAACAATGAAATGGTTTGATATTTGGGGATATACATCCTAATGACAGAGACCAAGCCATCAATTTCTTTACTGTGCACATAGCTGTAGAGAATGTACTGGTTGTAATCTTACATAATAACTGCTTTTTCTTGACAAACATGATCCTTACATGAAGGCACTATTTCTGGATTTTTTTCAATATTCAGTTTTTTCCAGTCATGTGTATTGATGGAGAAGCTGAACAACATGAATGTGAATCCATATATGACCTTCCTAAAGCCTTATTTGAACAGGTTTGGTCTTACACCAGAATGCAAGATAAAGTCAGTGCTACAAGTGGGCCAATATGCACTTGTACTCCGTACTGACAATTCCCCATTCTTGACTTGCTAGTACTTATTTTATATATCCCAAAAATAAGACCTACTCTGAAAATGAGCCCTAGCATAATTTTCAGGCTGCTCAGTAATATAACACCCTACCCAAAAATAAGACCTATTCAAGATTGTCAGCTGAAAAGTAAGGTGCCTAAGGCCAGGTTTATACTTTTTTTTTTTTTAGATACTTTATTAATCCCAAGGGGAAATTCATATAATCCAGCAGCAGTATACTGATACAAAGAAACAATATTAAATTAAATAGTAATAAAAATGAAAAGAATTAAAATAAAATTAATGTTCGTGATTTACTCCCGGTGGAATTGAAGAGTCGCATAGTGTGGGGGAGGAACGATCTCCTCAGTCTGTCAGTGGAACAGGACAGTGACAAAAGTCTGTCACTGAAGCTACTCCTCTGCCTGGAGATGATCCTGTTAAGTGGATGCAGTGGATTCTTCATGATTGACAGGAGTTTGCTTAGTGCCCGTCGCTCTGCCACAGATGTTAAACTGTCCAACTTTAATCCTGCAATGGAGCCTGCCTTCTTAACAAGTTTGTCCAGGCGTGAGGCGTCTTTCATCTTTATGCTGCCACCCCAGCACACCACCGCGTAGAAGAGGGCACTTGCCACAACCGTCTGGTAGAACATCTGCAGCATCTTACTGCAGATGTTGAAGGATGCCAACCTTCTCAGAAAGTATAGTCTGCTCTGAGCTTTCTTACATAGAGCATCAGTATTGGCAGTCCAGTCCAATTTGTCATCCAGCTGCACTCCCAGATATTTATAGGTCTGCACCCTCTGCACACAGTCACCTCTGATGATCACAGGGTCCATGAGGGGCCTGGGCCTCCTAAAATCCACCATTTAATGATTACATCCATCAATCCGGGGATGCGCCCATTCCAGCAGCATTGGTGCATGACAGAAACAAAATCCCTGCACAAGTCATCAGCACATCGCAAGGTTAACACAAGCACGCACACATACACTAGCGTCATTTTAGCATCACCAAGTCCGCAAACCTTCATGTCTTTGGATGGAAAATTGAGCCCACTGTGGAAACCCACCAGGAAAAACATGCAAACTCCAAGCAGGGATCACAAGGGACGTGACTCCCTACTGCCAGAGAGCAGCACTACCACTCTGCCACCGTGCCACCCCCATATGTGTAACTATTAACAGTATTATTTAAACAAAGTTAGCGATTTATCTGTAAATGTAACATCACATATTTTAATGCATTTCATCATGAAAGTGATATAAAGTATAAATCTAAAAATTCTAATTGTTCAGAGAGCTGGAATATCATATATTTAATGTGTTCTTTGTGGTGGTCTGTTGCTGCTTGCCACTGCTGTCAGGTCAGGAGGATGCCCCAGAAGCTTGTAGCGATTTAACAACTGATGGCGTTTACTATGGTCTACTTTAATGATAAAGTAAACTACGAAGTTAAAGTGGACATTTTGAGTTTAAAGCCAAAATTTCCACTTTAATCACAAAATAGACATTTTCATTATGTCCTTATTTTTTTTTCTCTGTGGCACAAATACGCCGCTGTACATTCGGATGGTATTGTAAAGGTACAAAAATAAAGATTGTACAGAAGATGTTATGTGAGACTTTTTTAAAATATATTTTGTCATTACTTTGGGGGATATACGACACTTAGATATAAAAGCAACTTGAATACATTTGTATGTCGGCATTTTGCTTCACCACATGGAACCATTCATCAAACATCGAAGCAGGCACATCGATCCGCAGAGCGGCTGGAGTAGCAAGTAATTCAGGCTGGAATTCAGGGTTTGAATGTGGAGAGCTATGACGATATTGCAGAAGAAGATGACATGACTGTATTTGGATAAATGAATATTGTTGTACATGAATCAATATATGATATCCCCTGAAAATAAGCCCTAGTGCATCTGTACCAGTAGTTAATGCTTTCACACTGGTACCATCAGTTTGGACTGCATTATTACTATTTATGTTAGATTTTTGTTCTTGTTTGTATGCTGCACAATTCACCTTACAGGGGAGCAGTTTGTTCAGACTAATGTTCTTGCCCTATACTTCAATTTTATTTTATTCTCTTTGGATTCATTTCTTGTTTACATTAAGGGTAAGTGTCTGTTTAAAATGCTCTCATTGTAATAGTTTTTGTTGGACATTTGTGTAAGTCCTGTAGACCACTTTGAAATAGTTTACTCATGCTTGCACTGTTTGATTTCAGTAATACTGTTTTTTATTTTTTTGTGTTTTTTTACTTCATCCATCAATCCATCCATTATTCAACCCGCTATATCCTCTTTAGGGTCACGGGGGTCTGCTGGAGCCAATCCCAGCTCTCCCCATTATGTTACTGAGCACCTATAACAAGGACCAGTTGTTTTATCCACTTCAGTTATTGGATAAAGTACTTATTACTGGAGGACCTCAGTAATTTTTGTCCAGTCCAAATAGCTTAAATAACAGGATTTTACTGACATGTTGATTCGCATAGGACTAGTTTAAACTGATTTTATTTTTTATAGTCCTTTTATAGTAAAGATTATGGCACAATTTACCTTTTAAGAGGTGAACACACGTAAAATGTTTACTGACATGAGCAATTCACAATGAAGTAACAATGCAGAGGTTCTCTAGTAATAATTACTTTATCCCACTGATGTAAAGCTAATCCTTTCTGAATACAATCTTAAGATTGTTCATTCAAACACAGGAGCTCCTCATGGTTGTGTTCTGTCTCAGTAGTGTTTATACTGTATGCCAGTGACATGAGACTTAACAGTGATCATTATTCCAATATCAAGTAAGCTAATAACACTATGGAAATAGGACAGATTTCTGTGAGGATAAAGTAATTACATAAATCAGGTGGACTGATTAGTATGTTGTAATCTTAACTATCTTTCACTGAAGACTAAAGAAATTATATTTGACTTCAGCAGACAGAAATTGGTATTTTTATCCTTCATTATTAATCGTATCTATCTGTCTCTCTGTCTGTCAGTCAGTCTATCTCTTGGAACTCAAATTAATAATAGTTTAAACTGGAAAATTATTACAAAAATATGTGTTCTAAATGCAGTAATTGCTTGGTTCCCCTCTGTAAGATCTGACTATTCACAGTAACCTGCTCTTTTATTGTAATGTTATCCAGTCTGTTATCATCTTCATCTCCATTGCCTGGTTTATTGGTCTGGGAAATCAATTTTTTAAAAAGGCCCCAACAGGGTATCAAACATGCAGTCAGAGTGATTGATGGTGATGTAAATGATGTGAAGCATGTGCCAGAGAGCGATGATGAAGAAACTGGAAAAGAGGGCTGATGACAGATACCCTTTACTTGTAGCACTTACCTTTGTTAACTAGGGATGATATTCACTTTGAAGACCCTGAAAAATTGTTCTAGAAATTCCTTTTTCCTCAGTACTTTACTGCTTTTTAACAAAAAGCATTTGAGGTTGTGAAGTTTTAGTAATGAAGAGGTTCTTCATTTGCACATTGAATATGACTAGGTAAAAACCTAAATATAAGTACCAATAAATGCTTTTGATTTTTTGTGAAATTTGTAACTTCTTTTGTATGTACACAAGTGAGATGGCAAATTTCTTATTGTCTTATGTTTAAACATGAGTAAAAAAAAAAAACGTTAAACCTATGAAATGGAGCACAGAGATACTGGCAAAATCCCGTGTAAAAGATGCAGAATTCCCAGTTAACGTAGTATTTAAAGAGAGTTGCCGAAGGATGTAACCCTAATCAAAACCTGATAAGAACTCCCTTCAAGTGTATATTGCTCATTTAAAGTTTTGTGAAATGTATCCATCTGTTCCTTCCTGTGTCTCAGTAACATATAGAAGTTCCTTTCACATGCAGCTTTGGAGTTCAGAAGCCATTTAAAATTTCCATTTCCAGGTGAGTTCTCAGCTCACTAGTTGTTTGATTTCATGTATTTGTAATGTTTTTAAATTTTACTATAAATACTAAGTATGTGCAAGTAACTGGCACAGATTAGGATTATGCAGAAATTAAACTGTATAGCTATATGCAAATAATAAGTACAAAGTACCTTTTCTAACAATGGGTGCTTTCTGGTTATTACTGGTAAGATTTTCTTTTTTTTTTTTGTTATCCATCTATCTATCCATTTGAAATCACTTTTAATTAAGTGACAGAAGAAGCCAGTGCACTTACAATTTGAAGTAGTTTAAGATAGGAACTCTTCACCTAGTGCTATAAACGCTCTTTTTAGATTTGTGGCTGTTTGATCTTGAGGCTTTAGTAGTGTTAACATGTAAATCACATCTAAAAACCCATCTTTTCTTATGCATTTTAAATTAAATGTTTTTATTTTAATCTTTATTACAATTGCATATTTACTTACTATGCTTGTACTAATTCAGCTGTACTCTTCTCTCTCTCTACTGTATCATTTTTACTTTGATAGGCTTTTCCTATTTTATTAGATTCCCGTGATGGAATTTATTTTTTATTCCGTCTATTTGAATAGTCTTATATCTAACTTTGTTTTTTCCATTGTAAATTATACATGTGTGCTTTACCCAAAAATATGCTTTGGCAAAATGTGACAGCATATACATACATACTTAAATATAGTTTAGGGCAATAGTTTCCAACCAGTCAATGGGAGGTCTAGGCGATCGCTGCCAGGCTGCTTTTTTCTATGTGGCTTCTAGCTACAGTGTAACTTTAGGGCAAATGATTGTAGAATAACATACAAAAAAATTCTGTACTAATAGAAAACAGACAAAGGATTCTTCAAAAACAATGAACACTTGAAACTGGCATTAACAACTTTAAAAATGAATAAATAAATATACACAAACATACAAATGTGTAAGCGCCTAGAGACTATGCAAAACGTTTTTGGAGGACCCAATGCTTGTAGATCTAACACACATCAGCCATTTGGCAGTGTTATAGATAGTGCATACCCTGCTATGGTGTCTTATGACCCAACTTTATCGTGTATTACATTAAATAGCTTGCAATTGTAATCCAGTTCTTCATTGCAGTGTAAAGAATGACACATTTACTGTATTAAATTTTACAGGAAAGTTTCATTTTCAGTGATTTTTAAATGGTATGGGTACAATTTGAAGTCACTTTTTATTAATTGGAGAATACTTTATGGTTCTTTAAATCAACACTCGTGATGTTTTTTTGCTGTAGTCATTATCAAGTACCTCTTTGTCATTCTGGTTCATTTATGTTTTAAGAACAGGAAATTACCACATTGTATAAAATGGGTTAAGTTAGGCAGTGTTATTGTATTTTAAGCTCTCACCTTGTGGTGTTTTTTGCTGCACATATTTCTAAGTATGACACTCCTAAACTTCTTCAAGAAATACTATTGTGTTATAGGCATTGTCACTTATTTTCTTCTAGAAAATATGCATTATTGGTCATTAAGGCTTTGGTTATATCAAGGCCGCTCCACAGTTTCACCCTAAATCTGTAGAATAATTGAAGTGAATGGAAAGTAGATATGAAAAATTTAGAGCTGCTATTAGGAAAAAATACTCATCTCTTTAAAGACGTATCTAAATTTTCAGGGAAAAGCCTGTAATAATGATTCCAGTTCTCTTGCCTCCTACTGGTAAGTGTTTTGTGACATCATTTACTGTGGGTTTGTTTATTCACATTGTTTTGCCAGAAGGTGCTTACCCACCACCTTCAACCTTTTCATTCAGGAGGTTGTGCTTGATGCACAGATGAACATGTCAATGCCCATGTAATTAGCTAGTAGTTAGTCAGAAATTGTTAAGTCAAACAAGAAGTAATGGTAGCTGGCACTGATTTTTAAGAATATCTGTGAATTGTGTTCTTATACCACAGAAAGAACATCTATCTAGATGAATTTCCAAGACATGATCATATATGAGTGACATCTTTAACTTTCCTAGACCCAGATTTGAACTTCCACTAATGTAAGAAGATACAGCTGCCTCACTGAAATGGGTCTCTAGAGAACTCTGTTGTTCACGTGTTGGAAGAATTTTTACAAGTACTGTATGTTACATTACTGCCAGAGTATCACAAGAATTTATAGGTAAACCTTGAATCAGAATTAGATCTAAATAACCACTTCCTTCCAGAAATAAACATGAATCCAGGAATAGAGCGATTACTTCCTGTAAAGTTTTTTGTTTTATATGTAAATTAAGTAAACATTTACAATACTCACATAATATTCTGTGATTTTTAAATGGGATGTCTGTCTATACAACAGAATTCAAACGGTTAAATCAGAGAGAGAAATATTTGAGTTGGGTAATTTTACATCCATATAGTGTGCAATGAATTGAATTGATCTTGCTTTGTTGTAAAAAGACATTCCTGCATAAAATATTAAGGGACAGAGAGCAGCAAAATATGAATTTGTATAAATATAACAAAAATGCTATATAATGCATAAGTGGTGCTTTTATGTAACATTCATGTAAGTTTACTCCATATGCTGTCAGCACTGGTGACCCTCCATTGAAAAATTGTTTTAGTTGCTACATGTGCTAAGAACCCAACCCTTCATCGGCAAAATACTGAAATGCAACCAAACTGATTGTAAACCTCTCAGCCTTTTGTGATTACAGTCTTGGTACAGACAAATTTGCTTACTTTGTTAAGTTAATTGGGTGTTTTGAGTATAAACACTTTAAAAAAAAAAAATATATATATATATATATATATATATATATATATATATATATATATATATATATATATTCCTTTGAAGTACATTTTGTTTGCAGTGTTTATTCAAGAAAAAGAAAGGTAAATGTCTTCTGTGAAAGAGCAAATAGAGCTTATGGGCTGTTTTGTGTTTTGACTAAGCAAGGTTTGACTGCAATAGCTAATAGTTGTAATATTTTTTTCTAAATGATGGATTCTGCATCATTAAAGACATTTTTCACAGTTGCCTTAACTGTCAACCTCATTACTGTATTTTCATTAAAGTAAATATTTTAGTAAAGAAATATTTTTAATTTAAAATTGGTAAAATGTAATAGTTTTAATGAGTCATTAATGTAACCATTTTAAGAGATAATTAGTAAATATTAGAGGCTTAACATACTGTTGGAATTATTGTGTATTTTTTTGGAATCCCAATTTCTTAGTAAAAACTAATTACTGCAACACTGGTAGTCAAGTTACTTTCTTGCTTGACTTTCACCTTTCGATAGTTCACATTTCCAGGTAAACACATCAAAGTAATAAAAATAACGATTCTATCAATAGACACTAGCTATTTGGTTGAAGTGCTTGAGTTATAATGTATATTTTGCACTTTACTATTATATATATGCATATCAACTTGATACTTGGAGAGCATCCAGTTTGTGAGCATAATAGTTACATGTCATGTATTTGGATAGAGCATGCATTTTCAGAGACTGATAAGACTTTTTAGCTTTAGATGACTAGTGACTCGTGAGATGTTCCTGGGTACAAAGAGCCACCATTATAAACCTCTCCCAGCAGATTCCTCCAACCGTAGAAAGCTATATGTGTAACCATGTTGCTCAAAGAGAGACACAAGTTCAAGATATTTTCAGAGAAAATTTGCAGACAGTTAGGGAGTATTTCTGCCTACTCTTAGTAGAATCTTGCCTGATTACCCAGTTTTCATCTCATGTTTTATTGACTACCACTGTCACAGCCAGCCAAGCAATATTTTTTGATACTCCAGTAAATTCATTGTTCAAGGTACAAATAAAGTACTTGCTTGTCTCAACCTCTGTCTCATTTGGAGAGAATGTTTTCTCCTTACTCCTCACTTGGCATTCACTTGCCATTTCAATAGAATTTATCATGGGTCATTTCCTGCTGTTTATATGGCATCATATAATACCATATAAGATATTGGAGGGTGTTCACTGGGTGGAGACAACATGCTCATTCACTTGTACATGATTTTAATATGATTTATAAGCAGGCTGCAAGTGGAAAGGATTTAGAAATATTTATTATACACATTTCTCTCTCTCTCTCTCTCTCTCTCTCTCTCTCTCCATATATATGTATATATGTATATATATATATATATATATATATATATATATGTATGTATGTATGTATGTATGTGTATATATATATATATATATATATATATATATATATATATTTATACATATACACAAGGCAGAAACATAAAAGGTAATTTGACCAGCTTCACCTTTAAACTCTGAGTAACCTTAGCCAAAATTATTTTGTACATTAGGCTAAAACAGTGTGATCATTGAACATTTTCTAATTAGATGTAATTAAAATTACTAACGGTCACAGAAGTCCAATGATCCCCAATAAGAGCCACAAAGTCCGCTTTCTGTAATACATCTAATTTTGCTTGCTTTTCAGTGTCATAAAGCTGTTGAATTTTATTTGAAATAGTCTCTCGGCACGGCAGTTGAAAAGGTGGATCACCTGATGGTAACTGTAGCACATTTTCTAACCCCCTATCTTTCACCACTGTTAGTGGTCTACAGTCCAAAGCAATCCATTTTGCGAGAGAATTTGTAGGTTTAGTTTGTAGGCCAGTCATTTCATCAGTTTTGGACTGCCGACGCCTTTTGTTGGTACTCAAACTTGTACTGCTAGTGCTAACAGCATACACAGTTTCTGTGTTCGCTGTAACATGTTTTGCATTTAGATGGTACCGTAAGGTTGAAGTGCCTCGGTGTTATGCAATCTCTTTTTTCCACAGTTTGCAAAAAACCACGCTTTTATCAAGGCTTCCGTCGAGTAGTCTTTTGAAATGAAATTTTCCTCCAATCAGTCGTAGCAACGTGCTTTCTTCCGACTGTTACATTTTTGTAGCTCTGATGTGTGCATCAGTGTAATCGGTGTACCAGGAAATCATGCATTGACAGAAGTTCCCCTTTGCTTGGAATGCAAAGTGTGATTAAATGCGTTATTTTTTAACGCGTTATGGAGCACATGCATCGAGGCTTCTCGGCTGTGCTTGTGCTAAGTTAAGGAAACATTTTAAAAATAACGTAACACGATTATCAATGTAACCTTTTGTAAGTAGTGCCTGGAGGATTCAGAGTGTGGAGAAACTCTAGAGACGGCGTGTGTATTACTTTGTGGATTTTTCTGTGAGTATTTGGTGGCAGCGTCACAAAGTTGGTTCCGCAAGACTGCGTTAGCTGCGGAGCTCAGCTCAGAGCGAAATGAGGTGAATCCCCCACCCGCCTTAACTGTCCATCCCCGCACAAACACAGTCTCTCGGAATTTGCATAAGCACAGCCCTTCACCTGCAATTTTAACTTAGTTACAAAGTGATCAAAACTCTCGTTTATATCCTGCGTCCTCTCATTAAACTTGTATCCCGATTTACCCGTGGGCATGACAAACGCCAGCAGCAGCGTGTCTATGAACTTAATTTAAACTTTAGGTTTACACCGTGCTTTGTTTCTGAAGTAGCAGCACTCATGAATATGGTAGTATATATGTCACTCGCTCGCTTCTTATTGTTTTGCTGCCATCTCAATTATATAATGCATGTTTTCTTCGGCACTTTTTGGAGCTCTTCCTTGTTTTCTACGTCCTGCGTTGACAGTCAGTTCACGTGATTACGTGGGAGGCGTGATGATGTCACATGAAACTCCACCCCCCATGGCCATCGAGCTCAACTCCATTACAGTATATGGAGAAAAATAGCTTCCAGTTATGACCATTACGCGTAGAATTTCTAAATGAAACCTGCCCAACTTTTGTAAGGAAGCTGTAAGGAATGAGCCTGCCAAATTTCAGCCTTCCACCCACACGGGAAGTTGGAGAATTAGTGATGAGTGAGTGAGTCAGTCAGTGAGTCAGTGAGTGAGTGAGTGAGTGAGGGCTTTGCCTTTTATTAATGTGTGTGTGTATATATATATATATATATATATATATATATATATATATATATATATATATATATATATATGTATGTTCTCCCCGTGTCTGCGTGGGTTTCCTCCAGGCGCTCTGGTTTCCTCCCACAGTCCAAAGACATGCAGGTTGGGTGGATTGGCGATTCTAAATTGGCCTTGGTGTGTTTGTGTGTGTGTCCTGCGTTGGGTTGGCACCCTGCCCAGGATTGGTTCCTGCCTTGTGCCCTGTGTATATATAATATATGGCTCTTGAATTTGTTTTGGAGAAATTGTGCACACTCCTCGCTGTTCACATTATTACATTAGTTTAACTCAGGGTACTAGGACTTGTGCATATCCACTGCTTTGCATATACATTCCTATCTGCTCACACTCATAGTGACAGTAGTGGCATTTGAACTCGCCATCTCAGGGTTTGAAGTTCTGTCTTAACCACTGCAACACACTGCCTGCCAGTAATATTAGGTTTTAAAAAAATATTCAGATATCATATACAGAAATACACTGAGCTACATAGTGCTTCTGATATACCTGATTAACAGACAGTACTATAACTGATGCCCATGGTCTTGTGTAATTTTAAGACTTAGATTAGGTGTTTTTCAGTTTTAATGTAGTAGCCTCCTTAACATTATGCTTACCCATGGGAAAAACAACAAGAAGAAGCAGTGTTACGTGTAACTGAAACACATGTAAACTAAAAGATTAGCATAAATACAGTAAGAAAGGTATGTCTAGTGTCCTTCCCACTGATGTACTGATAAAGATTTAGTACACGTCCTCCATATTTTGAAACCGTCAACACCACAAAGCCCAATGTCAAAATTAGGAAGGTAGAAACATATTTCTTTGCTCATTTTTTTTATAATATTTATTGTATTGCTTGTGCATGTGTGGGTAGAATATCAGTGCCCAATCCACACATTTCCACTGACGCAACCATTGACAATTTTTGCATTGTAAACATGGCTTAGGGGGCTAATGTTTTTTATGTCCTTACATTTGATTGCAAACATTTTGCATTTAAGTCACATGGATACTGAACCCCACTGCAGCTCTATGCAACTGAAGTCACCAGACATAACATGGCGATTCGATCATACAGTGTCGTATGCATCAGTTTCACTATACATATCAACATCTGATGACCAATTCATATTGTCACCAGTATTGCCTGAGCCAATTAATGGTTCAGTTTTAGTTTATTCTAAAACTGGCGTTACAGCTTTCTGTTGATTCACCATTGTGTGTTATTGGGGTATAGCAGGTCTGCGGCTCAGAAAAAGACGACAGTTTTAAATAAATAATTATTTGGCAGGTTCGCTCCCTATGGGTGTGCATGCTCACACAGTTGTCGGGGGTTGGTGGAGTAACTGGGGCGTGACACACCTGTACGTGAGGGTGCATTCATTTTCAGTTGCATCATCGGCTTCCTGCCATGCGTGATTGGGATGCTGCACCCATGGAGGCATATAAGAAAGAGCCGGCATGTTACTATGCTCACTAGATGACAACAGAATCCTGTGTCAAGCATTATTTGGTCTTATCACTTTATATCATAACACCTTAACCTAAGAAACACTTGGGCTAAATCTTTTTTACACAGAATTCCAAGCCCGAGAGATGCTCGAGGTTAATACCAAGGAAGTTAATCAGATGCAGTATAATAAGTATATTCTAGACCTGGAATGCACTGACTCTTAATTTATACTGAACCGGTTTTATACCATAATCTAAACTTTTATCTGCATTTTAATTGCTTGTGCACATATTCTACATTATGGCTGGTGACAGTAAATGATGGAGCTGTGGAGGGTATCCTAGAAAGGATGTTTTTTAAGAAAAAAACCTATGGCATTAGTGGGGTCACAACCTGAATTATACCTCCACTAAACTAATGGGCAACAGCCAAATCTGTCAAGAATATTACATGGTTCTGACACTGTCAAGCAAGGACAGGTAGCTAGGAAATTGTTGTGGGTACCTGAATCTTGGAATATGATAAAATAAAAAAGCTTAAGTGCAGCAGGCATCAGTGGCAAATCAGGTATCCAACTGTCATACTGGATGTGTTTTATTTAGTTTAGTTGAGCATAAGGGGACCACAATTTATTTATCCCATGTGAGTGACAAAAATTAAACAAAGTGTTACTTCTGCAATATATTTTACTACTTTATTCTATAAGAAAGGTGTTATAGCTAGTATTTTTGCAGCAGAATATTTCTGGCTCATTATGCAGCAAATTTGTGTTAGTAAAAAAAAAAAATTCTCTACACTGATACAATGTGTTAGATGGCAAAGGCGCTGTAACATTTTTTTCCTAACTCGGATATGTGAAGCTGTATTATGTTTGATATATGAGAGACTGTAGTAATTGTATTTCATTAAAATCCTTATAAAATCCTTATTCTTAAATTTAGTTATGCTAAATTTTCAATGTCTTTGGCAAAAATATTATTTATAAAACTGTACTGACAAGGCCAAAAAATAAATGTTTGAAAATTGGTAAGAACAGTGTTTTAGCTACTTTTCTAAACTCCAGATGTTTATGCTCATGGAGGGAAATACTAGACAATTATGCAATTGTTAGTTCAATTTTTAGGGTTCTTGCCGGAGCCAAATTTTATAAATGTCTATTTTCTATGGCAACACCCCTAAACATTTAAATACCCACTGGAGATATTGATGATCATTATTAATTATAAAATCTTCTTTTTAAGGGAAATACTGCTTATGCCTTGGAAGCAAGTAATTTTATGACAGAAACATTCCTGAATTCCCATTGTAAATATACATCTCCTGCTTTTTCAGTGTATTTATACTGTGAATATGCAGCTAAAGCCTGTGCACATTAATGGTTATTTAATTAAAAAAAAAACAAACATGTTTCACACAGCAATTACTCTCTCAAGAAACAGACTGCCAGCTTCATGATCTTTTGTAAATATGGCTTAGATCACCAACAAAGTCCATTTCCCTTACTCAAAGACTAGATTTCTACTGGAGGTGGTTATGGTAGAATAAAAAACATCAGAACAAAATCATTGGTCAAAACATGCAAATGTGTGCATCATTTCCATGTAAAAGATGGTCATGTTGCAGCACAGTGGTAGCGCAGCTGCCTCGCAGAAAGGAGACCTGGGTTTGCTTCCCAGGTCCTCCCTACGTGGAGTTTGCATGTTCTCCCGGTGTCTGCGTGGGTTTCCTCCGGATATTCTGGCTTCCTCCCACAGTCCAAAGACATGCAGGTTAGGTGCATTGGCGATCCTAGTGTGTGCTTGGGGTGTGTGTGTGTGCCCTATGGTGGGCTGGTGCCCTGTCCGGGATTTGTTCCTGTCTTGTGCCCTGTGCTGGCTGTGATTGGCTCCAGCAGACCCCCGTGACCCTATGTTAGGATATAGTGGGTTGGATAATGGATGGATAAAGATGGTCATGTTTGTAATGCTTTGAAAAGGCTTTAATAGGTACAATTTGTGCATCTCCTTGGCTTGTCTTGGTTCATATAGAGAGATATTTTATAATGATAATCAAACCCTGTACAAAATTAAAGCCACATATAACACATTGTATGTGTGTGAATTATCCAGCAACACAATGTAAAGTGAGTCTGTTATGACAAAGTATTGCTCAAGATCATTAATGTTTGTTTCATTTTGAATAGATGAAAGCTGTAAAAATGTAGAGTTTTAATATGCCAGTTAATCTGCATCTGTTAAAACTATTTTGATTAAAAATATTTTTTGTGTGTGTGTGAGATGCTCTTGTACATGTTGAGGTGCTTTAATTGCAGGTCAGTATGCTTTCACATATTACATGTGAACTTCTTGAATCAGTATTTTTGTTTAAAAGTAAAAAATTTTTTTTTGGTAAATTGATTCTGGACCACTGGCGGCATACCTGTTCTCTTAAAATTGGTAGTAGTACTAATAAAATGTATTTCTATAGCTTACTACAATAATGTAGTCATGCCTAGGTGCTTTACAAATCAAGATGAATAACACAGTAAATACAAGAATAATACTATTTAAAACTCTATAAAAAATAACATTTTAACAGAATAAAACAAAAGTAAATATTACCTACTACAGATTATTAAAAGCACATTGAAATAAATGCATCTTTAAATCCTTCTTAAAAGTAGTCACTAGTGTTGATCAGTGAAACTGGCCACAGTGTGACATCACAGAGCTGTAACAGCCATGTGCAAAACTTTCACTTTATGCCTACTATAAATGCAATTTCAGCTACTAACATTCATTAACAATCCATTCTTTCTGTGTCTTTTGCTGTTTGCAGCACTATGGCACGGTGGCTAGCACAGCTCAGATCATATATTTGGGCCCAATGATCAGTCCAGCATAGTTGTCAGACTTTTCCCTAAATCAAATGTCAATGTCAATTTATTTATATAGCACATTTAAAACAACATAGTAAGCGGCCAAAGTGCTTTACAATAATAGAATAAAAGAAAAGAACAACCATAAAACATAAATAGTAATAAAATATATGAAAATAAAATAAGATAGATAATATATAGAAATAATGTTATATGATCACAAAGAGGAAAACCTCAGTATTACTGAAGGTCACTGAATGCAAGAGAAAAGAAGTGAGTTTTTAATCTTGTTTTGAACAGTTCAATTGTAGACGACTTCTTTATATAATGAGGTAAAGGGGTTCCACAGGCGAGGGGCAGCAGCTGCAAAGACCCTGTCCCCCTTGGTTTTTCATTTGGTACGAGGGACAACAAGAGACAACTGACCAGAAGATCTAAGCACTCTGGATGGCTGGTGTAAAACGCACAGTTCAGATAAATAGGAGCAAGCCCATGTAAAGATTTAAAAACTAGCAGCAAGATTTTAAAATCAATTTGAAAACTGACACAGCAGCCAGTGTAAAGAAGCTAAAATAGGAGAAACGAAGTCATACTTTCTTGCCCCAACCAGAAAGCAAGCAGCAGCATTTTGGACCAGCTGTAACCTGTGTATCAGAGATTTGTTAATCCCAGAATACAGTGAATTGCAATAATCGAGGCGAGAAAAAATAAAAGCATGAGGAGCTTTCTTAAGATCTTTAGAAGATAAAAAAGGCTTTGCCTTACCTAATAGACGAAGTTGGAAAAAGCAACTCTTGACTACAGAATTTCTTGTTTCTCAAAGGTAACACCAAGATTGCGGACTTGAGGTTTGGAAAAGACAGAGAAAGTCCAAGACCAATTTGGGCTTTAGCTGGTGGACCCACTATAAGCACCTCTGTTTTATTTTGATTTAGATCAAGAAAATTATTAGCCATCCAGGATCTTAGTTCAGACAGACAGTTGTGGAGTTGATTTGTTGCAGAGTTGCAGACGGGAATATAAACCTGAGTATCATCAGCATAGCAGTGAAAAGAAATGTTAAATTTCCTAAAAATCGCTCCAATAGGGTGAAGGTATATAGAGAATAAAATAGGACCCAAAATGGATCCCTGAGGAACACCATATTTGAGAGGAGCAGTAGATGAAAAAGAGAAATTTAAAGTTACTGAAAAGTGTCTACCAGTTAGATATGACCTGAACCAGTTAAGAGCAGCCCCTTTAAGCCCAACAAGATGTTCGAGCCGCATCAGCAATATTTCATGGTCAGTGGTGTCAAAGGCAGCGGACAGGTCAAGGAGGACAAGGACTGCCGCATCACCTGAGTCAGTAATAAAAAAGATGTTGTTGAATACTTTCAGGAGTGCCGTTTCAACCGAAGTTGGTTTAAGGGTGTCAATAGTTCTTTTTAGCATTGAAAGTGAGACTTGATCAAAGGAATCTAGAACAATGTCATGATTAAAAGTAGGAAGTTCATAGCCAGTTTGAACAATACCACGGCGGATAGTATCAATTTTGCTGACAAAGAATGATAGAAACTGCTCACATGAATGAACAGTACTATTTAATCCCATCATAGAATGAGGGTGAATGGTACATTAATTGAATTAAATAAAACCCTAGGATTGTTTGAATGACGGGATACTAAATCGGCAAAGAAGTCATGTTTCAATTTCTTAACTTCAGCCTGGAAATTGAAAAGAGAAATCCTGAAAATCTGTTTAGAGATAGTCAGTCCATCTTTTTTCCAACGCCGTTCAGCAGTTCGACAGGCGCAGCACAGTGATTGCGTAGTTTCATTTAGCCAGGGAGCAGGTCTTACCTTATTACTGCGTATCTTGGGCGGAGCAATTGCGTCTAAAACCGTTTTACAGGAGGAATTCAATTTTACAACAGAATCATCGATATTATTATTTTGGTCCTGCATATAAAGACTAGAGAAAATGGTTTTAAAATCAGATATAATGGAAGAATTTCAAAAGCGCGAGCAGCGTGGTGGACGGCTATAGGTCGGGAGATCAACAATAATATGCAGATCCATTATTACAGAAAAGTGATCAGTAAAAGAAACATCACATAAATCAATACTATTCACTGAGATATCACGAGTAAGAATGAGATCAAGGGTGTGACCGAGAGAATGAGTTGGCGTATTAATATGCTGTATAAAATCAAATGAAATGAGTCCAATAGTGATAAAAAGTCTTTGACCAAAGGTTTCGATTGAAAACAAACGTGAATGTTGAAATCGCCAACAATAAATATTTTGTCATGGGAGAGGGTGATATCAGCCAGGAGATCAGAGAATTCATAAATGAAAAGTGTCATTAATTGCAGGAGGTCTATAAACCACGGCAAACAACAAAGAAGGGGAGCTACACACTTCGAAAAGTTGAAGTTCAAAGCTGCTAAACGGACCCCTTGTAAGGCTCTGACACAAGAACATACTTTTAAAAACAGTGGTAATGCCCAATCCCCCAAACCCCCGCGCACAACGAGTCAAATGAGGAGAGTTTAAAAATGAATAACCTGATGGAACCAAGTCAGTAAAACATGATGCGTCACCATTTAAAATCCAAGTCTTGGTGATGAAGAAGAAATCCAGATTATTTGATGTAATAAAGTCTTGCAGAATAAAAATTTTATTAGGCACTAATCTCATGTTCAGGAGAGCAGCCTTGATAGAAGTAGAAGAGCTCGTTGCAGAATGAGCACGGGTGAGTGTGCGAAGATTATCAGCGTTTACTGCCCGATAGCACACCGAGGAAAAGTGATGCTGTCTTGAAATGGAGAAATTAAATCCAGTGTCCAGCGCCCATGAATCAGTGATGGATTCCTGAGCAGGAGAAGATGGGTCATAGACAACTCGCAGGCATCGGGAAACAAAGCTCTGGGACTTGAGTCCGCGTTGTTTAACAGCAATTACAGCTCTTTTCCCACGACAGCGGCGGGTGCGTTTGCGTCATCGAGGGTCATTCAACTCACTGATACAGGTGAACACCGGCGTTCAGGAGATGAATAAAACAAAGGTGGCTGTCGCAGAGCTTCAAACAAACTGTGGGCACTCATTCCATTGGCAAGGTCCAGTAGAACCAAAGGCCTGGTCGGCAGTTGTAAACATTCTTGTCCATGGAACAGCCAGAAGGTTAGAGGACCCAGCGCGCAAAAAACTAACAGGTATATGTGTGATAAGCAAGTCTCAAAGATAGTCTGGGGGCAGTATCAGCAATATATTTGTAAACCTGTAAATAGGTAACCAAAATAAAAATGATATTTTGTTAAAAGACATGCAGTACCGTTTTTGACATACTGTAACCTCCGAATGTTCTTTTCGGGGAGACCAGCAAACAGGGAATTACAGTGGTCAAGACAAGATGTTATGAAAGCATAAACTAAGTTCTTGGCATCATGCATACGCAGAAAAGGCCTAATTCTTGCTATATTCTGTAAATGACAGAATGAAGTTATGGACTAGGGTACAAAGTGACTTTGAAATGAAAGTGTAGAATCAAATTTTAACCCCAAGATTTGTAACCAATGAAGAAACAGGAATTAGGGGATGATCAATACTGATATATTTTATGCTTGACTTTTTTTTTTTTTTACCTGACAAGGAGTACCCACAAGTATAAACTCTGACGTATTGCTGTTTAACTGCAAATAATTATTATTCATCCAATTCTGAATTTCACTAAGACAGAAAGTGACTTAAGTTTGTAGAACATGGGCATTGGGTATGGTTTGGAGATATATTTGAGTACTTTTATGATAATGAAACTGGTTAACATTTTTTAAATAACTACCCTTTACATTAATCAAGATTTAAGAGCTGATTTTTTATCCATTGCTGTTATTTTAGCCCTGTTTTGAAAATGGTTCAAATACAGTTTTACTTGACAGATATCAACAGTCTAAGACAGTCTTTACCCCTGTCCGGCACAAAACTTTTATTGATTGGACTTAATAATCACATTTGAGTGAGATTCAAATTGGAGTTATGCTGTTCCAGTTCTGTCTACCAGACCTGCAGAAGGGTTGTTATATCCTCTCTGAAAATACTACCCAGGTTACCTTTAAGTGCTTGTGTTCAAAATTGGGGCATTGAACAGTCTTTAATTGTTTGATTGTTATGAACTACTAAAATTGTATAATCTGATCAAAAATGTATGTAGCTAACATTTTTTTTTGATATTTAAAGCTAAATACTTCATTGTGGACCGATTTTTCTAATTTTTTTGCCTATGTTTCCAGAGGAACCTTTGTGAAGCCAATTCAGAGGACAGTTTTAAAATTAAATAAAAATTAAAATATACCTTTCAATATAGTATGTGTATTATGTGTACCGCATTCATGTGATCTTGAAATGCTGTGAGATTACCCCAAGCTTTTCATTTATCTGAAGCATTTAGGTAATATTTATATTTTTATATACATTGCATGTGCTGTATTTGGTTATTTTATAGTATATTGTTCTTAACTATAGATCAAAAAGCAGCAACAGGATGTATTGGGTTTCTTGGCAGCCAATAAGATTGAATTTGAAGAATGCGACATTGCAGCCAATGAAGAAAACAGAAAGTGGATGAGAGAAAATGTACCAGAAAGTGCGAGACCTGCAACTGGGAACCCTCTGCCACCTCAGATATTTAATGGGGAAAAATATTGTGGGGTAAAGTATTTTTCTTTTTCTTTGCTTTGTTGATTCATTTATATTACAGAGATTTACAGTAAATTAGTTTGGTTTGACTTAGTGTAATAAAGTAAATAGCACTTTAGCCAAAATGCACTTGTAACCCAGCTGAGCTATTTTTTTTAAACTATTCAATGATACAGAAAACAAAAGACAAAATAGCCAACGAACAGTGTAGTAAAAATAACTACATTTAACTGATCTTTCAGGCTACTGTCCAGGGTAGCACCAGTCAGAATAAGAGAAAGGGAGCCAATCATCATTAATAAGACTAATACACTCTCTTCAGTACAACATTTCTTGGAGTAATGAAACTTGTTCCTTGTGCAGTAAAGCAGAAGCAGTTAAATTTAAGCTTGAAGGCTAGGAGGGCAGCATGTACAAGAGATTTGTGCAAATAATGGGTCTACTTAAACTCTGAGAAGGATGATACTTTCCTATAGAGAGCATGGCCAAAATGATGTTCTTCAGTGAATGGTGCCATTTTGAAGATTGAAATGGTCCATAGAATCTTAAACCTAATGAGCAAGATCAGTCCCTTTCTTCTTATTGACCAGTTTTTAAGATATACTAGTAGACATCATATGATGGCTAAGGCCTGTGAAACATTGGAGATTCATCACAAGACATTCTGTATTAATTTTTTCCTTGTGAATGTCCTAAAAAAGAGAGCAATGGATCTGGTCATGCAGAGGGTATATTCGGATGTACTGTCATTCTTCTGTATTGTGACTTGGCCATTCCACAACATAAACTTTCTTCTGTTTCATCCATTCTGTTGTTTAGTTTTGTTAAGCTTTAGAGGATGGACCATTTCTCCAAAATTTTCCATTAAAATTTGTTGACTGCAGTTTTTAATGCATTGTTCCCCATGTAAATTCAAACTATCAAGGCCCTGGGAAGCAATGCATGATGCTCCCTCTATTTCTTTGGTTTTGGTGTTGATGTGTAATGCTTCTTTTCCCTCCAAAACAGTATTGCATGTTTCTGCCAAAGGGTACAGAGCATTTTCCCACATGTTGCTGTGGAATATTTATATGATCTTTTGCAAACTTGAGATGTGCTGCAATATTACTTTTGGAGAGCATAGGTTTCCCCTGTGATGTTCTTTCACAGACACCATTCTTGTTGTATTATCATGATATTTCCTTCTACTTACCCTTCACCTATGTTCTTTAGGGATAAGTGTACTCATCAGGTTCGTTACCGGGTTGATCTATTGTCTCACCTTAAGATTAACACACACACACACACACACACACATAGATGTATGCATTGTAGACACTAGGGGTCTCTATTGCCCCTTAAACCCAATAGACAGACACGCAGGACACAGGGTAAAAGCACCAAGAAGTTATTTTTTAATTATTTTCTTCCTTTCCAGTGCCTCCAAAGCAACACAGCTACAATAAACACACCAATAAACCACAATAATCTCTCCTCTACATCTCCAAGCAAGCTCTGTCACACTCCTGACTCCGGCTCGCTTTCTGGGATTCCTCCAGTCCTTTAAATAGTCCTTGACAGTCAGCTGGAAAGTTCAGGTTTTAATCAGCCCAGAAGTACTTCGGGGCTTCCGTTGTCATAGTCCATTAGTACTTCCGGCCTAGGTAAGAAATTGTTCTCCCACCAGCTTCCAACAGCGTCCCCTGTCAGCACCCACAGTACCTAGCAGAGCTGTGCTGCCGAACTCCAAGTCCCATAGTGCCCTGCAGGTATCCGGGGCACCGCTGCAATCCAGGGAAGCTTGCCTCCATCATTTTGATAAGCTGCCTTTCCCCATCCTTCCATTACTAGGGTGTCCCGGTCAGGATAAACCGCCGGCCGTTCCTTACAGCATACACACATATGCATACCGTATGAAAGATGTATACGCATGCATGTTATTCCCTAGCACTTTAACCCACACAAGTACAGTAAGAATAACACATGCACAGTCCACTATCCCTTACTTATCATAGATACGAACAACGAGTGATGTCTTAGATATATCTCAGACCTAATTATTACCTTTTGGTCTCCAAGAGTATATTCAAACATACAAAGGCTCAAAATCTCTGGCTATAGGCCATTTATCAATCAGTGAATGTTTTACTTTAACACAGTGTTCATTATTGGTCAGAGCTGTACGTCCTCAGCTCAATAAACTTTGCAGCTTGGATCATATACTTCCTCACTTCTCCAGGTGCTCTAAGAAATATACCTTATTACTTCAATCACTCTAGATAAGAAGACAAAGTATAGAGAGTTAAAAGCAACGTGGTATTTACTAAAGAGTAATAATACCAGTACAGGAAAGCATAAAAGAAAATGTGGATAGCAAAGTCAGGACATATATATCGTCTTTAGAAAAGGACTTACAAAAAGTTTAAGCTCTCAAAGATGAATGTCCCAGGGTGGCATTGATTTAGCAATCAATATTTACCTGAGAATCAGATGAAATGGTTGCACATTGCTGGTGTCCTCTCCTGATGTCGCTGCTCTGTTGTCTTATTATTTATTTCTGTCATATTTATTTTAAAATTCCACGGGGGTTTCACAGCAAGTTGTTGTTACATACACCTGATTGGCTGGCTCTGAATATGATGGATGAATTTGCTCATACTCTTTAATCTGTTTGAGTACATCCATTTTCCCAAACAATAAAGTTTTTGATGTTTTAAGAATCTCCTGTCTCAAGATGTAACCTAGTTTGGCAATTTCTAGTCCCACGGCATCTCCTTATGTTCACAGGTTGTAAAGTAATCGCATACAGCTTTAAGCATCGTCATGTCTTCTTTTCCCAAGCTGTAAACCAATTTAGTCCTGGTATCCATCTCTTCACAGGTGATAAAATTATCAATACAGCTTGAGGCATCTCCTAAATTTCTGCTCAGTTCAAACAGATGTTACTGTGATTAATACTTGTACAATTTAGGAAACCAGAATGCTTTGATTTTAAACTGCCCATGCAAGTGTCCTGTATTTAAGTTCATCTTGTTTAGCTTGAACAAAATATAATGGAAATCACTTGTTGAGTTTTTTGTTACAGTGAGACATGAACAGAGCCTTTGACAACTTCAAAAGTTTTATTGTTATCTTAGGTTGTTTTTTTACCATCTCTTGTGTTGCTGGATGCCTACTCCTAGGGAGAGTATCAAAAGTTATAAAACAACAGTTTATAGAGGATTTGTCTTACTATGGATTTATGGAACAACCAGGCTTTTAGAGGTGTTTTTTGTCATTTACCAGCTTTATGCATCTCCACAATTCCTCCACTAAGGTCCTCTGATATTTTTGATTGGGACATGGTTCACATGAGCAGATCTTTCTTGAGGAGAATAAGCTCTGTCAGTTACCGAAGTCTCTGTGTGTGTTTTTTTAATGGTCAGAACACTTGAAACAATTGCATCTAGTCATGTCTTATTAATTGGAACAGCTGACTCCTGGCTAACTATTGGAGTCATCATTAACCTAAATGTTCAAGTACCTTTTTCGAACTTAATCTTTGGGTGTTTAAAATATGTTTTTATTATTGAAAAGAAGCAAAATGGTTTGTATGTTATTGTTTAAGCAGATTATGTTTGTCAATTATTATGACTTAAGGGCATGTCTCATTACATGACTTTTCCACCAATATTCAATCATAGTTTTCATATACATAATCTTAAACAGTTGGAGGCAGTAGCCAGTGTGCTCCCCTGAAGCAAGTTGTGTAATGTGACATGCCCAGCGACTAATTGCAACAAGTCCACAGCTCTCTTTAAATGTAGGGTTGGGCTTGTGTGCATGAGAGCTGACAACAGTGAATGCTCATCCGCAAGTACAATGTATATAATGCAGTGACAAGGAAAAAGGAACATACAGTAGGTGTTTTGGACTTCACAGATGGGAAAGAAGTGTGTCTGTCTCATGTTTTATATACCACGACAGAATGGTTGTGGCTGAACTCACTGTAACTGTTAAAACTTCACATAGCAACCAGCTCTGTGAGGTAGCACGTTACTATATTTAACACTACAGGAACAGTATGACTGTGTTGAAAGGTCAGAATACAGTCGCTAAATGTGACATACCCACATATTCAGTCGTGGATATAAGCATAGTACGATTAGAAGATCAGCAACTTTATTTGGCAAGCTTGAGATGCCAAACAACTAAAAGACTCGCCTTATTAACACTGGTTTTAGTTGAACGTCAGATCACATTTTTATGAATAATTAAAGCAGAACTCTGGGTAATTTTAAAGTGTACATTAAATTACTTTTACAACTATATGTTTTCTCTTTGTATATCTACTACTTTTGTTTTATAATAATTGCTGTTGTATTTACTTTGAATGCATGTTTTGTAATAAAAAATTATCAAAATAACTGTCAGAGGTGCTATTTTTTCAGTACTTCAGAAAATAAAGAACATAGTTGCCTGTAAATCTGATTTTTTTCCAGTTTTGACAATAACAATTTTAAATGCATCTGGAACATTGCTTGTTAGTAAAGAGTCATTAAAACCTTAAGACTGTGCTCTGCAAGTGTTATAATTATAAATTATTAAAGATTTGCTTTTCATTTCAAATGCATGTGCAGCTGGCAAAAAATATAAAGGGGTGGAAGACAATTCAATAGAAATTTTTGTTATCATCCTTAGATTTTCCCATCATCATGTTCTTCTCCAAGGTTGTGCATTGTAGTGTCTATTGATTATAACATTGATAATTTTTTTACACAATTGTCTTTTGAAATTGAGTACGGGTTCACAGCTATCTTGTTCAAATTTACATGTTCCTAGCAAATGCAACATGCACTTATGTTGTCACAAATACATGTTACGTTAGATTGAACTTCTATCCCTTTACATCATAATGCATGGATTCTGTGCTTGAACTTCTATTCTTTTACATTTTGCAGTGTATTTGCCAATGTTTTCTGAATCATATTTTGTTTTGAATTTTTCTGCCAAAAACAAAGGCACTTAATTAAGTACACGTTCAGTTTATTCTCTTTTAAGAAATTAAGTTCATCTTAACCTTGTGCTTCAGGAAGAGAATTTAATATTTAACAAAATGTTCATTTTAATCATGCGAAGGACTTGATGGCTCTTGTACTCCTGTTTTTTTTTTAGGATTATGAAGCGTTCTTCAATGCCAGAGAAGACAATGCAGTTTATGCATTTCTAAGCCTAACTGCTCCACCTGGATCAAAGGTAAGTACATATTTTATAAATAACTAGTTAAATATATATTTTGTGACTTCCTGGAAAATGAAGTATTACTCAAGTAGTTATTTAAGGTTAATTAAAACTTTGTAAAATGTATGTTCATGTTTTATTGTAATGCAACTGGATATAAAATAATGTTAATTTCAAGTTAAAAGCACATAAAGAAACATATAAAATAAGAAGATGTTTCCATTTCTTACTGTTAAGTGTGCCACATGGAGGTGACCATGAGAACAGCAAATACTCGATCTTTAAATGTAATACGCTACCGTGGCTGTTCATTTGTCTGTCCAGGATTTTAAATCACCTGTAGCTTGCAAATTGTTTGACCTATTGACCTGAAATTTGGTACACATATAGTATGTGACGTCTACTATCCGCTTTCGGAGTGATGATTGACCGCCAAGGTTATCCATCCATCCATCCATTGTCTAACCCGCTGAATCCGAATACAGGGTCACGGGGGTCTGCTGGAGCCAATCCCAGCCAACACAGGGCACAAGGCAGGAACCAATCCTGGGCAGGGTGCCAACCCACCGCAGGACACACACAAACACGGGCCAATTTAGAATTGCCAATCCACCTAACCTGCATGTCTTTGGATTGTGGGAGGAAACCGGAGCGCCCGGAGGAAACCCACGCAGACACGGGAGAACATGCAAACTCCACGCAGGGAGGACCCGGGAAGCGAACCCGGGTCTCCCAACTGCGAGGCAGCAGCGCTACCGTGCCGCCCTGCCAAGGTTATTCCTCTTTTTATTTTTATTTTATTTTATTGTAGAATCAACTCTCGGCAGCAGGCAGCCATGTGGCACATGTGTACGGGCGCCGTTCTCATCACTACCACTTTCACCGTCACTTCCCCTACTTCTTTATATCTTAAATCATTCTTGAGGAAGATTGAAGATTTAAGTGCAAAAATGAAAGAAAACATACTAAGTAATTGCAACACAGACACTAACTTAATCAGTTTTAATGCAAAAAGATGCCGAGAAAAGAAGAGAAGATGCGGGCAGCAAGCACATCAACCTCTGAGCAAACGAATGCTAAATGTACAGAGAAAGAGTATGAAAACTATGAATGCTCAATTCATGTGTATTACTGCACGTTATCGTGTAGTGTGCCGTTACTGGTACCTGTATATTACTGCTCAGTAGTACAGATGAATGTATTTTAGTTCAGTTTAATTTTTTTTTATAAATCTGTTGACAGAGTACAAGCTCTGAGTGTGTCAACAAACCCACAGCTAATGTGCATATACAGAAAATTACATACATAAACATACACATTAAAACAGAACAGTTTTAACACAGAGAAAAATCATGACAACCTAAAGTCCATTAACATTATAATGAGCTATAGACAGATAACAGCAAAAGACAAGACAACAAAAAAAAACAAAAAATTCAGCAGCGTTACTGATGAGAATAAAATACCAGAGGAGTGTACAGCCAGTTATAGATGTCACTGCAACAGTCTGAATTAGACAAAGTCACAGTTCTGATGACTGGTAGCCTGACCACTCCTAATACATTTAATACATCTTGTTAAAGTAAGATTAATTCTTTTCATCTTTGAATCCAAAGGATCCCAAATCCCTAGTGTTTCGCATGAGAGAAAGTAGTTAACAATTTGGCAGTGACACCAAATGACACAGCAGGATACCCAGAAGATAACCTATTAATAGAGGAAGGTCCATAGCAGTTCCTAATATTTACCATATTTGTATTTTTGTGTAAGTGACTAAATCCCTGCAATGTTAACCGATAATCAACACCTCAAATCAGGGTAATCTAAATTCAAGTAATGAGTCTTCAGTCTAGATTTAAATGCTGGGACCAGCAGGGCATCCCTTGCATAAGCAGGCAGATCATTCCACAGCTTTCGAGCCCTATAGCTAAAGGTACTGCTTTACACAGTATTTTTGTTTCTGTTGAACCTTTGGAAGACTGACACCTTTACATTATACCCTCACAGTATTTAGGGATCAGTAAGCTCTGTCAAGTCAGTAGAGCCCAAGCCATATAAAGCCTTACTGTGTACCTGTTAAAGCTGGTAAGCATAAATTGAGATACCTGGTTTTCCTGTGGAAATAAAGGTGTTGGTGAGCCTTCTTTACAATAGCCATGGTATATTGTACTCACTTCAGGTTGTGAGTGGTGGTAACTCAAAGAATCGTAATGCTGTTGACCGAAGAAATGTGATGCCCTTTGTGGATTGATTATGATGATATGCTAAGTATGTCCAGCAAGTCGGTTCAATGGTTAAATTCATTTTGAATAACTTGTTACCACTGTATCTGTGTACGCTGGAATGACTTGTCATGCCATCTTTATTTTCAGGAAGCTGAAGCTAATGCCAGAGAGCAGATGTGAATATGCCATTTCAAGTTGACCTCCAGTAATACAGTGAACAAAACCTGTCAGCATGATGAAAATCTGCAGAAATGGGGAAAGCCTGTTCTTTATTGCCTATGTTCAGCTTAATACATTCAAATTGTAATTTTGCACGTTTTCTATACATGAAAATAGAGCCAAAAATATAGAAAGGTATATTTTTAAAGGAGCAATCAGAGTACCAATTTTATATGTTTCAATATATTGTATATTTTCTTTTGCATATTAGAAAAAAAACAATTTGTATTTACTTATTTTGCTGGATTTTTAAATGCAAAAATACTTCAGTTTATCCTATAAAATGCATTACGAATAAGATAATAATAATTGTAGTGAATTACTGCATTAAATGTTTATATTTCAGTATCAGGATCATAAAAGCAGGACGATCATAAACCATGACATTTATTATCTGCTAATGTAAAAAACCTGCAAACTTAAAAAAAAACAAACATATTTTTATTTATCAGATTATTCAAATTAAGTGATGTTGATTCCCTTTATCACTGTATTGTTGTTAAATAATACAAAAATTATGCATGGTGAAACATATTGCATACATTTGTGGTAGAAATCTGCAATGGTGTCTTTGGAGAAAAAACAGGTAATAATGTCCTTCAGAAACTCCTTGTTCACTGTATATTGTGGTCATTTATATGCTTATTTTAAAGATGAATACACATTTCAACTTGTGAGCAGTGTCAATGTAGATTATAGCATTTTCCTATCAGTTTTTACCGTTACAAAACTTTTTTTTTTGTAATTTGACTTGGGTACCAATATAACCATGATAGTTAAGAGAGTAGAAAACTGTGTAATTTTAGGCAATTTTTTCTATGTTTTCATTTTAGGTTATATTGGCTACTACTAAACTAACACCAACATTATCTTCTCTTATTTAAAATATGTCCAATATTTTACAAAACCTCTATTGATATTGAATGTGAAATGGCACTTAATAAACAGTAGATTATTAAAACAAATACCACCTCTTTAGCAGTTCATATGTTTACATTTGGCTGGGTAACAGCAAGCAGACAGTACAAGAGTACACGCCCTTCCTTTATAAAGAGAAAAACAAAAATGCGTATGCCACAATTTTCTTGGGAATAGAAGGGTGGAAAACGATGAAGAACTAGTTAGGGAGTATATGACTTCATATCTAGCACTTGGGTGCAACAGGTCCTTAAAAATGGATTTTTACCCTGGGACCATTGGAACGGCCTCTGATGAACATGGGGAGAGATTCCAGCAGGACATTGCTCAATTTGACAGATGTTATAGTGGAGTGTGGAGTGAGTCCATGTTAGCAGGCATCTGAGGTAATTCCACCATGAAACACCTTATAAGAGAGAGAAAAACTATCAAGTGACTACTTTTTATAAATATAATTATTTCAAACAATTATATGTGTAATTTGTAATTTTTGCAAGTGTAATCAATCTTAAAAATAGTACTTTTTCTCAGAAATAGTGTTTTTTTTTTCTTTATTTTAAACCTTCATCTCTGAAAAGTTGTAGTTTTTAGAGGCCCCCATCTTAGCCTCTCATCTATTGGTTTGCTTTGTGCCTCCTTTCTCTTTAGCTGATAATTAAAAAAGAGACAATTAAGATGGTCATACTTGTTAAAATTAAGCCAAAAGAATTTAGTTAAATTATCATCATTCATTTTTCATTAATTCTGAAAGTGGGTGAATGAAAACCTGTAACTACCGTGACCCACCAGAATCTGAGTTTAACCCCCAGCTGTAATTCAAGGACCACCAATTTAAGTAAGAGGGAGCAAATACAGTAAACATGAAAACCTGACATGTGGTGATAATGATGCCACCTGAGTTAATAACAATGATGGTAACCTCCCAGACAATAAAAAATCTCAACTTCAGTTGGTAGTGAATGATGCCTCGTGAAGCTTTTGAGGCTTCTTCCCCATTGTGCTGAAAAAAGTTCAAAATGATGACATTTGGTGGTTTACAGAAATCAGACGTGCAGCTCAGGCCCTTGATGACTGCCTGGTTACAATCCAAAAATTGCATGTAGTTAATAAAATGTGCCAATAAACGCATATGCTAGGATGTGTGACAGTTTTCTGTAATGAAATAATGCTGTAATGTTGAAATGTGTTGACCTGGAGATATTACTGGTTGCCATGACAGCAAGCATTTGGAATATGTCATAAGCCACCACTGATTCAGAACTTTTTCATGTGTGGGGATTTTTGTTTTGAGGCAATTCGAATGATTAGTTTCTTCCCCATCAGTGTTTGGTAAAAAATAAGAATGTTTAGGGAATGTGCCTATAGTATTAATTACCAAATAATCAAAATGGTCCTGCAATTTTGATGGATTTCTTCACTTCTGATCTCCATTTTCAATTCAGTATTGTCTCTGTATAAAATAAGACTGGTAGTTTCACTTTTATAGCATGTGAGAAAGTGAAAAGCTTTGAAATCATCACTGTTCTTGGTGTTCCAGTAACATTCAAATCTTCAGCCATTATCACTTAGTAATGGGAATTTGATACAAATTTTGACACAGTGTGTTTCACCATAGTGACACGAGCATTGATCTCAAACATCCCATCTCTGTCATTTTCTTTTACGCTGCATTTAACGTGCGTTCTTGTACCAGGTTGAGTGTCTAGAGCTGGAGCTCAGCGCACTGTTGGTCAACTAAGGGTGAGGCTGATCTACAGGTTCACCTAAACTGGCCCATAAACCTAACTTGGCAGACGGAAGGTGTGAGTCAACAGTTGGAGGTTTTTTTGTTGTTGAAAGTGGTACATTAGGAATTCCTCACATGAATACTTTAGGTAAAGAACTCTGCTTGTCTTACGGTACTTTAGTAAGATATGGTAAGTCATAACTGTCACAGAAGAGCTCACTCTGCAAAACTGACTTGCAACTTAAGCATCAGCTGGAGTTCATACCTGTCACCACCCCACCAAAAGTGAAACAATTCTCCAGACAATATTCATTACATTAATAGAATACCTGCAGAATGAGTAGGACAGGCTCTCTGACTGGATAGGAACAGGAATCTTTAACCATCTGGGGAGACAGTATGTTAGAAGGACTGGAGAGAAGACAGCATATGGGTACTGTTATCCCCTGATGTGCTAGGGAGCAGCATCCCTAGGATCTGGGTCCCCTTCATACACCCGCAGAACATCTTGGGAATTGGAAACTTTGGGTTGAGCCCTATTGAATTCCATGGTTGCCACCTTGCGGTACTGAAAGAGGATAGGGTCTCTGCTTTGTGGGATTCTTGTCTGACCCAGAAGAGCTTCCAATAGATTATGTCCAAGCCCTGGAAGTACTCTTGGGACAAAGCTTCACCATAACTGGGCAGAGTCGGGAGGTGGTGAATGAAGCATGTCGGGAGCAGAATAGAGGAAGAGGATTGTATTGCTGTACTGATTATACTTTGATCATACCTACCTGTCTGTTAAGGTAACATTATTAATAAAAGGGACAATATTTGAACCTGTCCCTGTGTTGGATGTGATTGTGCCTGAGGTTTGGGGCTCGGTGGTGCCCCCTTACTGATTACATCCTCTTATGAATGAAATGTTTGCTTATTAACTTTCCCCTTTAATGTTTTGTGTATTGTAATGGACACCCGGGCGTCAGCAAGCCCAGACACGAACACAGAATCACAGTCCCGGGTTCAAATAAAGGTTGTTTTATTAACCAAAAACACCTCCAATATGGTACAAAAAGCACAACCCACAAGTTTTCCTCTCCTCCCTAATAACTCTCACCACCACACTGCCATGCCTTCCAGTCAAGTGTTGTCTCTCTACCACCCAGCTCTGACTTGCCTGAATAAGGGAGTGTGGTCCCTTTTATTACAGACTCTGGAGTACTTCTGGTGCCATGACGATTGCCTGATGGAAGTACTTCTGGGTCGAATGGAAGTCCATAATAGGGAGCTTGTCTCCCTACAGCGCCCACTTGTGGTACCCATAGACCCCAGCAGGACTGCTCTGCCAGATTACATATCTCGGAATGCATTGCTGGTTCCTTACGGTGCATCAAACTCCGGGGCTGCTGCCATCTAGTGTGTTGGGGCAATAAAAAAACGTCCATCCACATTTTGTCTTTTTAATGAACTGTCTGTCCACCCTTTCCAATTCTTCCCTCCAGGTCTATTCCCTTTCCTGCCTGGGATGTCCATCCAGCCCATGTGGCATCTACAATATATAATATAAAGTGTATAACTTAGCATTAAGTCTTCATAAATTCATTATTTGAAAATTGCAAGTTTGTGAGAAAGATGAAGTGGATCAGGATAAGCATGCAGACTGGCAAACCCCAAAGAGTGCTGCACATTTTCAAGAGCTAATTAAAGAACAGCAGAACGTGATGTTATCTTTCAATTTTGAACCCGCATTTTAAGAGCATTTAGCTCCACAGTGGAATCCACAAAAAGGGATACTCTGAGATGTCCACCGCTTCCTTTGGATCTTTTCCTTATTTCACTTTATTTACACAGGTTACCCAGGTGGTCTCCAGACCTTCACAGTTTGTTTCCTGTTGCTTCTCTTACACACACTGACACTCTTCTGGTAGTAAGTAATACCCAATGGCAGTTGCTATACACTGTCAAACAGTTTAAACATGACCCAAGAAAGAATCCCCACAAACACATGTATTTCTCATGAATTCCATAGCTCAGGATCACATCATGGTGCAAGATCCTGACACATTCTTATTTTCTTAACTCCTTTACAAAGAACTTTAGTGTGCTTTTGAGAATTTTCAATGATTCTGAAATGTTCTTCTCCACTTCTCAGATTGGTGAAGTTCTCTTACCAAATGCTGTGTTTGCTTTTCCCAAATCTTCTGTTGACAGCTCACTGCACCAGTGCAACTGGACCAACTGAACTGACATTGAAGAGTGCAGTAGTTTAGTTTTTATGTTTGACCTTCATAGTTTTTTTTTTGTTTTTTTTTATCGATACAGAATTTTTTCTAGGTTTTATTGTAACCAAGTAAAATAAAAAGTCCTTGGTGTGGTGGGGGCTTGTGTGCCTCAACGAGCCATAGCAGTAAGATGTACGCTCGTGTTATAGTTGCAGGTGGCAACATGGTCAAATTGTAGGGGCCATTCAAAGAACAATCCATGAAATTCCACCATGACAAGCCTCAAATAAATCAAAATAGATATTCTTGGGGAAAGGGGATACCTGAAGCCACACAGGAGAGACAAGTTCACCCACAAGTGACTGGGTGACCCACGTAGATAATCAGAGCAAGTCCTGCAAAGAGCTGAGTGGAGCCGTCAAGTGGCCTCACCACACACGAGGTGAAGGACGCATCTTCAGATCTCTTAGAATGAAGTATACAAGAGATATCTGAGACCATTTCAAACACATACTCAAGATGACATTCTGGCTGGTGTGAGATATCTGAAGTACATTTTAAGAAAACTAAAATATATTTTGAGATATCTTGAAATACTTTCCATATATTTGGAAAAGTAAACACATTTTCAGGAATCTTAAAATAAGTTTGTGCATATTTAGAGATATCTGGAATGCAATTAAAGTAATCTTAAAATGACTACCTGTAAAATTTTCAGCAGTACTTCCTACCATTTTATTATCTCTTGAAATATATTTGAGATTTCTTGAGTTGCACACAAACGTATTTGAGAGTATCTAAATATCTAAAAAAAGTAATCAAGGGGTCTTAAAATACATTTCAGACGTATGTACAGCGACTCACATACATGTTATTTCCCAACATCTTAAGACGAGTTTTTGCTCATTTTGAGAAATCCTAAAATGTATTTTAGAATATCAGAATATTACATTTTAAGTTACATGTATGCATGTATTGGCTGAGCTGGTGCTTGAGAGCTGTCTGAACTGAAATTAGTACTAAAGACTCCAAATGTTTGCATAGCAAATTGGTTGTATTCCAAAAATAAGCAGAAGGTCCACAAATAGGCAACAAAAACAGAGGGAAAGTAGAAAGCAAATAATCTCTATCACAGTGGACAATCCAGGACGGGTCCCTTGGGGTGTATGGTGTGTGTGCCTACATCCAAACTCCTTACTCCTCCACATTCTCTTTCCTCACCTCTGACCTTTCTTCTTTCTCCTAACCTGTTCCCCTCAACTCTAAAGCTCACCACTCATTAAGCCTAGGAGCTGATCCATCCTTTGATCCAGGACGCTACGGCAGAGCTCCAACTAGTGGACCAAACTGTCCCTGCAGTTCTGTAGTGTCCTGCCTATCTTATAACATTAAGTGGTCTGTTGTGTCAAACCAGGGTCAAGCTCACCACGTATTCTGAAGTAGTGTCAGGTTTTAAGGTGCTTAAATTTCTTACATCTGTGACCTTCTCAGCTTTAATAATAGGGCAGATATTTTGCTGTAATGTTAAGAAGACCCACTGTGATGTGTTTAATGGCACCTTTCAACACATTTCATATCCGGCCAGAAGATGTCAGTAACACTTCAAAACAAGGCAGAAATGATAAAATATGGAGATCACAGAGTGATCAGTTTAATTCCACACGTATTGAAAACGTTCACTATTCTGCACACAAACCAATTTACTGATAATAAAGGCTAAGCAACACTTTTGAGAAGAATTTTTGATGAGGTAGGACTTAAAGACCAGTGAAGAATTGCTAACCTTAAGCTCCAGCCACTGCATTATTATATGGACGGAGCATGAAATTTCACTTCAAACGAAAGTATCAGCGTCCTGTTGTTTAAAATTAAACATGAAAGAAGAAAACAGAACCTTCACAGACAGTGCTGCAGCTTTCTCTCAGTGTTGCAGATTCACTATACAGTATATAGCATCCACAATATCAGACCATATCTGATGGTGTTTTCAGCACAATTGATGGTCTAGGTTATGGTCTTGTCACTGCAGATGATTCAAAATGTGTTCAACCAACCAATACGAGAACATGTCAGATCACTAGCTATATTGGCTACTTGCAGCAGCATGTACTAAGTTCATATCTTGATTCTTGCCTATAGAGAAGTCAATGGGTCAGCACCAAGATACATGGAGGCATTTGTGAGGTCCTATGCTCCTTTTAGCTACTCAGGTCTGCTGAATAGTTCACATCCTGTTTTTTCTTATCATGTTTCCGTTATGCTACTGCCTGTATATAGAATACTGCTTAAAACAGTGCAAACCAACTTTTATAAAGGATTAGGGTGTAGTCAGAGGGAGCTGTTTCAACCCTGCAGGACTGTTTAGATCTTATAGACTGGGATATGTTTAAAGTAGTTGCTGACTATGATCATCAGATCAACTTGAAGGAGTATGAATCATCAATCACTGGCGAAACTGACAAGGGCATAGATGATTTGACTACCTCAAAGACCATCAGAACATGTGCAAATCACAAATTGTGGGTGACACTGGAGGTACTTGCACTGCTAAAAGCCCATAATGCTGCCTTTAGAACAGGTGACAAGGCCAACAAGGGAAAAATCCATCAAAGCAGGTAAAAGAGATGTTGGAAATTGCATCCACAGCTACTTTCATTTCACCAGAAACACACAGTGCATTTGTCAGGGTATTCAAACCATCAGAGGTCACAAGCTCACACTACCTGTCTACAGTAATGATGCCTCCCTTTCAGATGTCTTAAACAACCTCTGTATTCAGTTTGATGTCCTGAACGACATACCTGCTAGGAAGTTCATCCCACCTCATGAAGAACAGGTACTGTAAAAATGTTAGGTTTGAATACACAATGAGAAGTATGAAAATCGAAAGTACACCTTATGAGAAGGATTTAGGAGTCGTAGTAGACTCAACACTATCAACTGCAGTGTTCAGAAGGCTAACAGAATGTTAGGTTATATAGCGCCCTGATGTGTAGAGTACAAGTCCAGTTAGGCTCTGCTCAACCTTTATAACTCACTGGTGAGGCCTCATCTGGAGTACTGTGTACAGGCTACAAGAAGGACATAGCAGCACTAGAAAAGGTCCAGAGAAGAGCAGCTAGGCTGATTCCAGGGCAATAGAGGATGAATTAGGAAGAATGATTAAAAGAGCTGAGCCTATACAGTTTAAGCAAAAGAAGATTAAAAGGAGACATGACTGAAGTGTTTAAAATTATGAAGGGAATTAGTACAGTGGATCGAGACTGTTGTTTTGAAATGAGTTCATCAAGAACACAGGGACACAGTTGGAAACTTCTTAAGGGTAAATTTCACACAGACATTTGGAAGTTTTTCTTTACACAAAGAGCCATAGACACATGGAATAAAGTACCAAGTGGTGTGGTAGACAGTAAGACTTTAGGGACTTTCAAAACTACACTGGTCATTATTTTGGAAGAATTAAGTGGACAGCACTGGCGAGCTTTGTTGGTGGAATGACCCACCCACCTCAGTTCAAACTGACAAAATGTGTTTGAGAAGTGTTTGAAGACTCTATTGCGCAGTGAATTTCTGTCAAATTGATAATATCTTTGTTAGGCTCTTGTAACAAAGGAAGTGTAACTTGCTTGCATTTTGTTTTGAGCTCTTGTTTTGTGATAATCGATTTTCTAACCTTGTCCTGTAACACTTGTTCCCTCACACTGAAGATTATGTGATTATGCTGACCTCCTTTGATAAGCAAATACTGTAAATGTAATTGGATACAGTGTAAAGAAGTATTGTTGTTGTTTTTTATTATTATTTTTCATTGTATACTGAGAAATGATGATGGCCAAGTCAAAGGAAGAGGTAGAGGACATTGTGAGAAATGGAGGTCAGAAGGTTTTTAGCATCTCAAGCCATGGTGGTTGACTTTTGGGAAATATGGCAAAAACTGATTAATAGAGTTAACACTCTAGGTGTGCAGATTTGGTGTAGAAGACAAGAAGTCTAATTTAGAAAAAAAAATCATAATGAATTGAAATTAGAATAAGAGGTGTTCTGCATTTGGCCATAGAGGTACATGACGTGAAAAGTAGAATAAACGCATCAAACAAAGAGCAGTGAAAGGCTGACATACCAGACCATTCTAGTCTGAAGAGAGGACTGTCTCAGAGCCATTCTAAATGAATTAGTGCTTATTGGATAAATAGAAGGGTTGGGACCCGAGAACACCTAAGGTGTTAAAGACGAGGATTCATGTATGGACACCAAGTACAAAGAAAGTGCTAGAAAGTTTAGATACTTTGAACCTACCAAAAAATACACCATAAGAACTATGATTCCATTTTATTCATTTTTCTTGATGAAGTTAAAACCCTTAAAGGAATTAGTAGAGTTAACACTGAGTCATTATTTTAAATTAACCTTCAACAAGAACATGGGAACAAAGATGGAAACTTATTAAGTGCAGTTTTCACACATGTTAGAAAGTTTTCCTCTGGATAACTTTAAACATGTGGAATAAAGCATCATTCAACGTGGACAGTGGCACTTCAGAGAGTTTCAAAACAGGACCTGTGAGTTTGATAAAATTAGGCAAATCAGAATGGGCAGCATTGTTATACTGTTCTCGACAAAACTGTTCTGATGTACAACAAGCTCAGTGTACGTTACAGATTTAGAAATATGTTTTTAATCAAATCATAGCATTTGTTAAAATCACAAAAGAGCCTGCAGTAGAATAAACAACACCATGTACAATGAAGACAGATAAACACAAACATCATCAGATGCACAGAGATTTGGTATGTATGTATTTTAAGTGTGTCATTTATTGATTTTCACGGTGGTCCATGCAGATGTTTTTATTGAATTTGTAGTATTGGTGTGTTTTTACTTTATTGAATTACCAATGTGATGATTAGGTGTTTATATGTTCCTGTGTGCCTTGTTAATTTTGCAATTTACTTCACTTGGTAATTGACATCAATGAACAAGCTATGAGAACAGGAAACAAAGTTATGACTATTAAGGGCACTTCATTTTTTAGGTAGAAAAAAAAGGCTAAGTGATGAAAAAGGAACAAAAGGCCAGAAAAAGCACATTGTGAAAATGCGGGCGGAGGTCACCAGCAAAAAAGAGACATACTAAACAAAATGATCTAAACCCAAAGGGCAAAACTAAACTCGTACAAAGACAGGATGAGATAATCTGAACATGCTAACCGACTTCAATTCATTTACTAAACAATCATGCAGGAGGGCATTTAGATCCTGTCTTTGATTCGTCAAGAGATGTTTAAACTTACATTAATATTTATTAGTTTAATAGATGCCATAATAGAAAGAGGTCAACATTAATCAAGAAATATCACTTTCGGGGACAGCATGAGAACAAGTGTTACAGGACAATGGTGCAAAATTAAAGACCACAAGTGAAAAGTTTGGAACAAAAATACAAGTTAGCAACTATTCCTAGATTATATAATCTAACAGCTAATATCAGACTGAAATTCAGAGTCTTCAGACGCTTCTTAAACACAATGAGGGAGTAAACTGTTTGGAAGATGGGCAGTTCGTTCCATCAGCTAGTGACTACACATGAAAACAGACTGGACTGAGGTTTCATACCACACATTAAGCCAGACGCTGTTCATGAGCAGACCTTAGTTGTCAAGAAGAAGCATAGGACTTCTCAAAGGTCTCCATGTCTATATATTGTCAAGCTTGGGTTACAAAGTTGCACAGGAGAGCACAGAAGGGTTTCCAAGGAGCAGAAGCTTTATGGCACTTCCGGCAGATACAAACACAAGACCCTTTCAGAAGCGGTCCAGCCACACAGGGATCAGCTGTCAAACGTGACACCTCTGTCCTGACTCCTGGTCAAAAGTACACAAAGTCTCCCTCTTCAAGGGGGTAAAGCAGCTCAGAAGCAGCGACTGGAGCTGAGGGAACCTGGGGGAGAAGAGGATAGGAGAGTGAGACTTTAAGATGGCCACGGCTTGGTCTTTTAAATGTTCGAAGCCCTGCGCAAGGAGCATATCATGCAGCAAGCCAGCAAGCCAGCAGCTGATCCCACAAAGAGGAGGTGTTTGTTTCTTATTGAAATACTGTTTAAGAGGGAGTTTCCGAAGAGTGGCCTTGTCCCCCTGTGGCAGTGATCACAATGTATATAGGTGCTGATTTACTGACTACTCTGTAGGCAAGTATCAAGGGTTTGAAGTTAATGTGTGCCTCCACAGGAAGCCAATGTAACAATTTAAAGAGAGGAGTGGCATGTGCCCACCACAACTGGTTAAACAGCAGACGTGCCGCTGCATTTTGAATCATCTGCTGGTAGTGAGATTTCTTTAGGCAGAAAATTAACTGAAGGATGTTGGCTCATGCAGATTAGTAAGCTGTTTGGGTACACACTTTACGATACCCCAAGTAAACACACATTATAGTATGTGCAGATCCATAGCTGATTTCCAAATGTGCAGCAACAGCGGAGAACGTAGTCTGTTAGTGTTCTCTGATGAAGACATTCACCATGTCAATATTGGCTTGTGTGCACAATGCTGGTGGTCAACCAGATTGAGCTTCATTGGTCACACATGTTCTTTCCACTTTAAACCCCTCTACCCATTGATAAACTTATTGAGTCATACCGTTTTCACTTCTGCATTGAACCAACATCTTTCAATGTATTTCACCAAGTTTCACTCCATCTGCCCAAAGAAATCTCACTTTGGCACATTGTTCAACAATGGTGCAATCCCACAGGAAATGTCCATGTTCATTTGACCTTGGCTTCAACTAGATTAATGGCCGAATGCTGTACTGTGTGTGTTCAAACTACCAATAAGCCAATGAGAATGTGTTGTATTGCATCAGCTTCTTTCAATTGCATTTACCGTGTAATCAAATTGCCTTTACTTTGTGAATTACTCCTATATATCTAGAGTAATCACAAAATTTTTCTGGACAACTTTTTTAGACTGCAATATTTTCAAACATTGTGTGGTAAAGTGAGGTCCACAGCTGTTTGGCATTTTAAATAATAATTGCCGCGGCTTAAGGAGGGGGCGTGGTAGTGTGGCCGGAGCAGTTCCAGGGCACAATGCAGGTATGGGTGTTTCCGCACTAAAGTGCACAGGTGCGTGATTGCCCATGTCCATAATTGATGCCGGGAGCTGCTAATCGCCACACCAGTGCCACATCCCCATTATAAATAGGAGGAGCGCAAGTGCGGAGTGAAAAAGAGAAAGAAAGAGAACGGAGGTTAGTGACAAGAAGAGGAAGGCTGGAGAAGTGTAGATCTGGTGAGGTAGTGAGCGAGTGAGAAAACAGGTTCGCTGATAAATGCAGGCAGCTGGGAGGACAGCCCCTCAGGAGGAGTGTTAGGTCGACACTCGGTAGGGGCAGCTGGAAGTGGTTGCTCCAGCTGAATGATCTCAGGAGCTGGAGTCTCCCAGAAGGTGGTTGGCTCACCCTATAAGACTGGTAAGGCAGCGGGAGTCAGGGAGGCTTGGGAGAGTGAGCCCCAGCGTGAGCGCCCTGGTCGCTGGGGAACCCGAGTCTCGGTCCAGCATTTCAGCTGTATGGAGCCAGAGGACGGAAGGCTATTGGACCAGCAGGAGAAGGTCAGCTGCAGGTGGGCAAAAGCCCGTATGTGAGAAGCAAGGGAGCTGCCAGCAAAAAGAAGAAGGCACCAGGTTTTAAAAGAGGACAGTTTCCAGCCTGTTGTTTTCAACTTCGTTTTAAAGGAATATTTATTGGATTTTTAACCTCCACTTTTATCACCCTAATTTTATGCATTACTTATTTAAGGATAATTTTGAAGGACTGCACTTTGGACATTGTTTTGGTTTTGTTTGTTTTGATCCTTTTTAATAAAAGCACTTTTGCACCATCCCCTTGCTTAGTTTGATTTGTCCCCATTTGCCAGTTCATCCAGTTACACTACCGACAAGTGTTGGGTTGAGAGGCACCCAAAAGTAAGGTGGGAGCTTGGAGCAGGACCCACATTGTCACACACTGCTGCCAAGTCTTGGTCAAACACAACTACGATATCGCCCAAACTGACTAAATCAGATTCCTGTTCCTTTGCCTCCAAAAGTTTAACAAGAATTTTTTAAACATGGTGGTGCGCTGAAGTTCACCGTGCTTTGTCTAAGTTTTTCTAGTAGATTTCCCTGGGTTAGTAGACCCCATGTCTTGTTTCTGTATCTTCAACTGGCAGTAAAAAGTGTATGGAAGAATGATATTAGATATGGAGTGACTACCTCTGTCACACTATCACATTGTTGTTTTGCAAGTCAGCTAATTTTAATAAAGATTTATATAAACTAAAATGATTGCTTAGGGGATCTTCAACCCAACCCAAATAAATGAGCTGGCAATGTAGATGACGAGAGCCTCAGCTTTCATTGACACATCTAAGCTGTGTTCAAAACTTCCTTCTGTTATTTGCAAATGATTTCGGGTGGCTGATTGTACTAGCTATGTCGTGAACTCTCATTCAGATTGTGGAACTTTGTAGTCTTGAAGCTTTCTGCATGTTGTATGTCTGCATTACTTATAACTGAGGCATAAAACATAACCCATTTGCCTTACAAACTACTATTTCTAACAGAAGAGATACTCTTGTCCCATCTTTCTAGACTCAGAATATAATAATAGCAAAAACATCAAAAGTATCAACAATAATATACTTACAAAAATTAATCTTAATAAAAAGACGAGTATAAAAAGATAGGTGTCTGTGTGTGCCTAGGTGTACCTGTGTTTCTGTGTGTCCCTCTGATTTGTAGAGTGTTATTTTCTGGACCTACACCACTAGATGGAGATAGAGAACAGGAAATGAGATGTACTAGAGAACAAAGAGAGGAAGAGAAGTGTTTATGCTAACAATTGTTTGCTTACTATTATTCATTTTGAACACTGAATATTAATAACTGGTAACTTCATGTGGTGGGCAATAAATGAGTGAAAATAACTGGAATAAATGGAAGCACATGTTGGGAAACCAAATCCCTGACTCATCTAGGCTAGAGTCACTCAACCAGGCCAATTCGGTACTGACCACCTCCACATTTTTCCAGCAAAACACATTGACTATAAGTGTGGTCGGTTCAACAAGTGGTGCTGACTGGAAGCAATGAAAACAGGTGGCTCTATCTGAAAACAAAATGGCCACCATGAGGGAAAGGAATCAGTTGTGAATTATTGTGCCAGTAGACAACCCATGAAAAAAATAAAAAACATGAGGTCTACATGTATGTTGATTACATAGACTCAACCCATCCTTGACGGGTAGCACAGCTAGTAAATGATAATCATAAAGTAGGAGAAAAATAAAATCAGAATAACCTAACATCAAAGTTCAACAAGGGAAGAGACAAAATGTAGTCTTGGGTAGAAGACTAGAACCAACAATAGCAATGAACTGACTGCCTTTATTCTTCTAAACTAACTAATAGAAAGATGTTTTTAGGCTCTTCAGTCCAGCAGTGAAATTCCAAATAGTGTGAGATGGCGCCATTTTGTACAGCAAAAACTAGTTATGTCACAACTGATAACATGGTAGAACAGCAATGTGCATTTTAACAAACTGCTCACAAAATGACGGCGCCCACAATGAAGCTGAAAAAACAAAATTATAACATAAATGTAAACTTACTAACCTTAAAATGATGCAGAAGAAGAAAAATAAATTGAAAATGAAAACCACCTAACTGTGTAACTCTAAATCCTAGAATAAAATGTATTTGGTCCAAAAGAAAACAAAATATGCAAAATCATAACACCTGTTAGGATCATTTCCTGTCAAGCTCTGGTGGTTTCACAGACAGTGCGATTCTAGGTGCAGAGACATGGTGCACCACTGAGTTTCCAGTTGCTCTAAAAGGGGCAAATCATTAAGCTGGCCTGACAGCGGGCCCTACAAGTCAGGGGTGATGTGCCATACCAGACTTGTTATTCCTCCCCCTCCAACTTATCTTTGAATAAGAAGCCTGATCTCAGTTTCCCTACATAATGGACACAGGTGGCCCCCTGTTAGTCAGGTGGTCGTGTTACCTCTTGTCAAGCCTCTATTTATGGACTAGTTGCCACTACATGTGATTCTTTGAGTATACCATTCTATACTGGCCCCTGTGTGCCCTCAGTTCCTCCTTCCCTGAAGTTTCCCCTTCATCCACAAGTTGGAGGGTTATAGTCATCGTCCCTTGGATGAAGCTTGGATAATATTTTGTGAGCTTACTTTTTGAACTTTTTAAACTAATCACATTTTAGCACCATGTAGGACAAAGCCAGCAACTAGAGTAGGAGCTCTCTCTGGACATGTACTGTATTTGGGATTGCTGGCCTACTTACTATTTATTCTTGGAGGCCTCCCACCACTTTAGCCATTTCTGGTGAGTGGATCACTACATTATGCAACCCTGCAAAAACATTACCAGTTGATTTGGTTTATGAGTGTAACTTTCTCAGCTCCAGTATTCTTGATTGCAATATAATTTTAAGAATATTACTATAGCATCTAAGAATCCCAATTACCAACATAGTCGACATAAATGTGTACGCTGCTGTGTTTAACACCCCACAAGTGCTTTTCTAATGGGTTTATCAGCTGACCGCTTATGTTTTGTTTGTTCCTCTAAGTCCCTTGGCTCTTTTCTACACATGTTCTGGGACTGCTCCACTGTTATGATATTCTGGTGTACATTTTAAAAGTTTATCTCATTTATTATCTCCTACAAAATCCCCTTTTCACCTCAGATTTTCCTTCTTATGGACTTTTCTACTGTCTCTATTTTTCTTTTTTCCAGTCAAGGCTATTTTCATTAGGTGCACCTTCTGATAAATATGCTTTAGCCTTTTACTGGAAATCTCCTAATACACTGTGTTTTACCTCACATAAAACCTGTTTCTTTATTTTTTTATTTTTTGAATTATCAGCGGCATGGATTAATAGTGCGTCCAGAATCTGCAGTGTGTGCAGGGTAGGAAAGACTTGCATCTTGCTATGCCTGGAACACAAGTCCTTAGCTTAAAAAGCAGCTGCCTTACACTGTTAAAATCAGTTCAAGAGTCTTGAGTCTTCAAACAGGGCCTCATTGGAATGTAGCCTCTGCTCATTATATGATACACAAGCCAAGTGATGTCCCAGAGATGGTCCTCCAAGGTACCATCTAAATACCCAAACTCGAACAAAAAGCTGTTTGGAGAAACAAAACTTTGTACCAATAGGTAACTATTAAAACCATTGCCAGTCCCAGATCAATGCTCTGTTGTCTATTAAGCTCACTATGTTAAGTATGGCCATAACTTCTGCTCTCTGTTACAGATAGCTTGTTGTCTATGGTGTGTTTGCAACAAAAGTTTGAGCAATTCCTTTTGCTCTGGAGGACAACTGTGTGCTGGACTGGAAGAGTGGAAGACTTGTTTGTGCCATCGGTACAAACCTTGCTAAGAAAGAGCAAGTGTGTGAGCAATAGAGAGACTGTACATAAAAGCCACACATTTGTCTTGCTAATGGCAGGAGCTGGCTGATCACCAGCTGCCCAGAATGCGTACCATTGCAGCTGAGGACACTGTAAATAAAAACCTCAAAGAGAAAACTGCAAAACCATCCACAAACAGAAGATGCAACCAAGGGGAAGAAGGGCAAGAGCTCATGAACAAAGAAAGAAAAGCATGCCAAGGATCCTTGTGTGTGGAGAAAGGAACAAACCATAGCCTACACCAAACAATGAAGACAACCAGTTTGGTTCTGAGAAATATAAATTGGAACCTAATAGTTAGGATAAAGCCAACTAATGTGTTATGGTCTTGGTATCACTGTAACTGAAGTGTAATAAACTTAAACTGTATAAATTTCTTCCTAAATCCAGTAGGAAAGTTCAGAGCAACATCTCCCACACACATGCACACACACAGAGGGGTAACCCAGTGTAGATTAGCTGTAAGCAAATGAATTCCACTGTGCAGGCAACAGAAGTTTTAAAATTACCTAAAGAAGTTTTCCATCTTGACCAAATGAATTGAAAGATCAGTATTCATATGTCATGTGCCTTTTCTATAGGAATGTTTTGAAAAAGTGAACTATTGTAATTTTATGTTTTGTGTTATTTGAGTTTTTGTCCTTCACCTATACTTTATATATTTATATATGTCTTATATATAAATGTCTACACATGGAAGAGTGTGTGTGTCTGTCTCGTCCGGAAGTGAGAGATGGAGTTGGGGTAAGGGCTCCACCTCCAAGGATACACAAGCGAGACCAGTACATCAGCAAAGTGAAACCTCTGAAGAAAGAATCACTCGCTTAGAGGCTAATACAGAAGCGAGGTGAGCACGTCGGCAAATCGGTATCCCTTTTACTTTTCCTCCCGCCGTTAATACACAAGCGAGGCGAGCATTGAGGCAAAAGGAAACCTCAGAAGAAAGACAGTCGCTTAGCCGCTATATATTTATATATATATATTTATTTATAAATATATACATTTATATATATATATATCTATACTAATAAAAGGCAAAGCCTTCACTCACTCACTCACTCACTCACTCACTCACTCATCACTAATTCTCCAACTTCCCGTGTGGGTGGAAGGCTGAAATTTGGCAGGTTCATTCCTTACAGCTTCCTTACAAAAGTTGGGCAGGTTTTATATCGAAATTCTACGCGTAATGGTCATAACTGGAAGCTGTTTTCTCCATTTACTGTAATGGAGATGAGCTTGAACGCCGTGGGGGTGGAGTTTCGTGTGACATCATCACGCCTCCCACGTAATCACGCAGTACATAGAAAACCAGGAAGACCTCCAAAAAGCGCTGAAGAAAACATGCATTATATAATTGAGAAGGCAGCGAAACAATAAGAAGTGAGCGAGTGACATATACAACCATGTTCATGAGTTCTGCTACTTCGGAAAAAAAGCACGGTGTAAACCTACACTTTAAATTAAGTTCATAGACAGGCTGCCGCTGGCGTTTGTAATTTAGTGCCTGCCCATATAAGGCCGTCCGTCAGCGGCAATCCAATAGCAAACTCCCACTAAATATTCACGGGTGAAGGACTGTGTTTATGGAGAGGAAGATGAGATGGTCAGGGTGGTGTTTGACACAAACTCAGCGAAACTGCGAGAGAAAGTTTTAAGTGCCAGGACTAAGGTAACATTAAATACAGCCACGGACATAGCACGAGATGGCACCAGCACAGCTGGGAACCTTCGATGCATTACACAATTGAAAAGGCAGCAAAAAATATGAAGCATCTGATAAGCATATTCATAAATCCAGCTACTGCGGAAACAAAGCACACGGTGGAAAAAGTCAATGTCCCGCTAAAGGAAGACAGTGTAAAAAAACCCGTGCATGCAGTGTGTCAGGTCTCAGATAAAGAAGAAGACGAGCTGTTTATTGATGCAGTAAGAAACGAATCAATGAAAGAAACCTGTCATCTTTACAACGATTGACAAACACGGAATGTAACTTGAACACAACACATCCTACAAATACGAACCTGATTGAAAGAAATAATGATAATCAAATCCTTGATGACAGCAACACTCAGTAACACTCACAAAACAAATACTGTATATTGGCAGTCATGTTACGTTATTTTTAAAATGTTCCCTTTTCTTTTCTAGCTTTTTTAACACACTACTTCTCCGCTGCGATACGCGGGTATATATATATGTATATATATATCCCGATCTACATACTCAAATAATGGATACTTTATTCGCCATCAATGATTGTTTTGGTAAAGCCATACTCAGTGTATTCATTAGATGAACGGTAAAAAGTAAGAGCGAGGGAGGATGACTTATTGAGGCATGCAGGCTGTAGTGCGCGTCAACTCTATCTGAATTGCGCGATCACATTTGAAAAAATATATCTTTTCAAGTTCTATTTAGTCCATATTTGTCAAACTCAAGGGCCACGGGCCACATCCGCCCGGCGTAATTATATCCGCCCGCGAGATCATTTTATATACTGTATTATTGTTATTAATGGCCCAGGTATATGAAGCGCTGGTAACACAATAAACTACAGATCCCATAATGCAGCGCTTCAGCTGCCTTGCCGAACACTTACTGCGTTAATCAAGTCTAGCTTATGATGCTGCAAGTTATTGCGGCTAACTCACACGATGCTGAGAGAAAAGTTCATTCTGAAAATAGAGCCTTTAAAACCGATGGGAGGCTGAGTATATGTTTACTGAACCCGTGTGTCTCATTTGTGGAGCTAATGTGGCTGTAATTACAGAATTTAATCTAAGACGGCACTATGAGACAAAACATCAGGGTAACCTGAATGCAATGCAGAAGATACAGAAAGCAGAAGAATTAAATAAGAATCTGACACTTCAGCGGACGTTTTACCGTGCACAATCACAAAGTGATTTCAAGTGAAGCTGCTTTTATGGGAGACACAAATGCACCAGTGCAACTTGCCCCACTTTCCCTGTTGCCAAGTAATGTTGAACCAAGTCGTCACTATGGTGTTCCCAAATCGCACTTTGCTGATAAACTGAGCGCACTGAGTTTGCACGGCGCTTTGGTGACTTTGAAGAACAAAAAAAGTCCGTCTACATGCGGCTCGAACCTTGTGCATGTTTGGTAGCACATATCTGTGTGAGAAGCTCTTCTCAGTGATAAAGACTAACAAAACAGCACACAGGAGTCGCCTCACTGATGAGCACCTGCAATCCATCCTGAGAATCTCCACAACACAGAACCTCACACCAAACAGAAACGAACCTGTGGCCAAAAAGATGCCAGGCGTCCAGCTCTAAAATGACATATGAGCAAAGACAACTGAATGATTTGATTTGTTATTGCTGAAAGGAACACATTTTATTTATATTTCCAGGTTTTGTTATGCAGCATGTTCATATTTGAATTTGTATAATTTTGACAGGATATATTTTTATGGAGAGCAAAATCTTTTGGGATATTTAAAATCTAAGTTTATTTTTATATAAAATTACATAAGAGTAAAGAAATTTGAATGTTTGTTCTTTTAATGTTTACTTTATTTCTAACTTGTATAATTTAGACAGGATATATTTTTATGGAGAGCAAAATATTATAAGTTGTTTAAGGTTTGAGTTGATTTATTCAGGAATAATATTCCTGTCTGTTTTCACCATTCCTACCAAAGATATTTCTGTCGACTAAATAAAAATTCCTTCTATTTAAAATTTAAATAGAACTTGAACAAATACGATAGTTCATAATATCCACGCAGACTTGCACATAAGAGCGGGAGTTATCCGTTTTAACAAGCAGCGTATTGCACTGATACGAAATAGCTGTGTGTGTATATATGTAGATATGTATGTATATGTATATATATGTTTATATATTTGTGTGTGTATGTACAGTAATCCCTCCTCGATCGCGGTGGTTGCGTTCCAGACCCCATCCGCGATAGGTGAAAATCCGCGAAGTAGAAACCAAATGTTTGTGTGGTTATTTTTATATATTTTAAGCCCTTATAAACTCTCCCACCCTGTTAACATTATTAGAGCCCTCTAGACATGAAATAACACCCTTTAGTCAAATGTTTAAACTGTGCTCCATGACAAGACAGAGATGACAGTTCTTTCTCACAATTAAAAGAAAGCAAACATATCTTATCTTCAAAGGAGCGTCATAAAGGAGCGTGTCAGGAGCAGAGAATGTCAGAGAGAGCGCTCGCAAAGAAAAGCAAACAATCAAAAAATCAATACATGCTTTTAAGTATACAGAAGCACCGCGATAAAGCGGCATTTTGTAGAGGAGCGTCCGTGTCCTCTGTGCAAACAGCCCCTCTGCTCACACCCCCTCCGTCAGGCAGAGAGAGTGAGAAAGATAGAGAGAAGCAAACAAGCGCCACGCGGGAAGCATATCTTATAGCATTGAGGAGTTTTAGTTAATTTGCAATACATGCTCTGATTGGGTAGCTTCTAAGCCATCCGCCAATAGCGTCCCTTGTATGAAATCAACTGGGCAATCAAACTGAGGAAGCATGTAACCTAAATTAAAAGACCCATTGTCCGCAGAAAGCAGCGAACCAGCGAAAAATCTGTGATATATGTTTAGATGTGCTTACATTTAAAATCCGCGATAGAGTGAAACTGCGAAAGTCAAAGCGCGATATAGCGAGGGATTACTGTATATATATATATATGTATTTGTGTGTATATATGTGTGTGTATGTATGTATGTGTGTATGTATATGTATGTGTATATATGTAGATATATATGTATGTATATATGTGTATATGTATAGATATGTATATATATATGTTTATGAGTGTGTGTGTAAATATATATATATTATATATATATATATATGACAACAACACTCATCACTCACAACAGTGACAAAACAATTACATTGACAATCATGTTACGTTATTTTCAAAATGTTTCCTTTTCTTTTTCATTGCTTCTTTAACACACTACTTCTCCGCTGCGAAGCGCGGGTATTTTGCTAGTTTATTATATTTATATGCATATAAACGATGCAAACATGTCAGCAACATGAAACCTCCTAGGAGAGAGATGCCCAAAGTAGTTCCTTTCAATTACTTGACATCTCTAGGTTTCATTTTTTTTCTGACGATTTCAATAGTTTCTAGGACCCTAGGCTTTTTACAGCACGGGCTTACACAGCTAATATATATATAAAATCTTGCCTGAAGAAGGGGCCTGAGTTGCCTCGAAAGCTTGCATATTGTAATCTTTTTAGTTAGCCAATAAAAGGTGTCATTTTGCTTGGCTTTTCTCTACATTCATAATGGCTAACATGGTACAACACCCTAGTACTAACTACAAACTCGGAAATTCTGACTTCCCAGTTCAAATGGAATGCAGCATTACAAAAGCATTCCCTATTCCCAATTTGACAATTTAAACTTGTTTAGAAGTGCTTAGAATTCTCCACAAACAGCATCATTCTATAGATCCATTCTGTTTTGTGTCAATGTTACAGGATGGCGGTGGTCTTGTAACTGTTTGGGGAATGTTTCCTTGGTACACATTATGCCTTTTAATACCAATTGGATGTCATTGGAGTGTTAGTACTAATTGTGCAAAGTCTATGCTTTTTCAAATAGATACTTCCAGCAGGATAATACATCATGCCACAAAGCTTGAATGATCTTCAGCTGTTTCCTCAAACATGATAGTTGCTTCAGTTTATCCCAATGGCCTGCTCAGTCCCCCAATCTCAGTCTAATTCAGCATCTCTGAGACAGAATGGATGGATCACAGCAAGAATGTGTGACTAACAAATTTACATGAACTACTATTGATTCAGCATGGACACATATGCTCGTCTACAGCCATACCACCTGCACTTCTGAACAGATTATCTACCTGAGGCTAAGCATGTTTGGGCCCAGCTGGTACTTGGATGGGAGACCATCTAGGAAAAGCTTCAGTTGCTGCTGGAAGAGGCATTGGTCAGGCTAGTAAAGGGATGCTTACCCTGTGGTGTGTGTGTGTGGATCCCAATGCCCCAGTGCAGTGACACTGTGCTGCAAAAATGGTGCTGTCCATAGGATGAGGTCCTTACTCTCTGTGGTCATCTTTCGAAAAAAGTAGTTTTTTTTTTCCCATGTCCTGGCTACATTTACCATCATGACCTTGTCCATTCTGTCCCCCCAATCACCCCTGTCTCTAATTAGCTATCTCTCAAACGCCTTCACCACCTAAGGGGTGGTGAGCACACTGGCATGATAATGGCCGCCATCACATCATGCAGTTGGAAATGCTACACATTGGTGGTGCTGGAAGTAGATTCCCTCTGTAAAATATAAATGTAATTATTTATTATTATGGAAAATTTTGAAGAATTCATGCGGTAAAAGAGGGTCCTATTTGGCACTAGACAAGAGTACTTTATAAAGTGAATGTGCATTACTCTGCCTGTTCATGTAAACTTTTTTGAGAGGACCAAGAGAGCCACTAAAAATTATGCCCACCAGGACATGCCACAGACGAGGCAACTAGATATGTGGGGAAACAGCAAAGCCCATGAAGTTTTAAAAGCAAGCAAGAGAGCTGCCCCTTCTGATCTCAAAACTTATTTTGAAAAATGCTATGTAAGACCATGACTGATAGATTGAAATATGAAAAAATGTTTATACTATGCTGGATGACCTGCCTCTCTATACTATGATCGTGCTTCACTGTCTGTCTTTATTCTAGCAAATCCAAATAATGAGGATTGTACCAGAAATTGACAGTGTGCATTACATTAGGGATTATCCCAGACTGTTTTAAGACTGCTGTAGTTAAACCCCTGCTCAAGAAAAATAATCTTGACCCCTCTGCCTTTGAAAATTTTAGACCCATCTCCAACCTGCCCTCCTTAAGTAAAATTCTAGAGAAGGCAGTCATTTTGCAATTAAATAATCATCTCAATAAACATGCTATTCTTGATAAATTCCAGTCAGGTTTCAGAACAAATCACAGCACAGAAACTGCACTCGTTAAAGTAGTAAATGACTTGCGGGTAAATGCAGACAGAGGCCATTTATCTGTTCTCATTCTCCTAGATCTGAGTGCTGCATTTGACACCATTGATCACTATATTCTTAGAAATCGCCTTAGTCAATGGATGGGCCTCTCTGGCACAGTCTCAAATTGGTTTGAATCCTACCTGGCAGGTAGAAAATTCTTTGTGAGTTGTGGTAATTACATCTTAAAGACACATGATATTCTATATGGTGTTCCACAAGGCTCTATCCTGGGTCCGCTGCTCTTCTCAATCTACATGCTTCCGTTAGGTCAGATTATCTCAGGTTACAACGTGAGCTACCACAGCTATGCTGATGACACACAGCTGTACTTATCTATAGCACCCGATGACACAGACTCTCTCGATTCACTAACACAATGTCTTACTGGTATTTCTGAATGGATGAATAGTAATTTTCTCAAACTAATTAAAGAGAAAACTGAAATTTTAGTAATTGGCAATAATGGATTCAATGAGGTTATCAGAAATAAACTTGATGCACTAGGATTAAAAGTCAAGACGGAGGTAAAAAGCTTAGGGGTATTTGTTGACTGTAACCTGAATTTTAAATCGCATATTAATCAGATCACTAGGACAACATTTTTTCACTTAAGAAACAAAGCAAAAGTTAGATCTCTTATATCATTGAAAGATACTGAGAAATTAATTCACGCTTCTGTTTTCAGTCGACTAGATTACTGCAACGCACTCCTCTCAGGACTACCCAAAAAAGACATAAATCACTTGCAACGAGTGCAGAATGCAGCTGCTAGAATCCTAACTAGGAAAAGAAAATCTGAACACATTTCTCCAGTATTGATGTCACTACACTGGTTACCTGTGTCATTCAGGATTGACTTTAAAATACTGCTTATGGTTTATAAAGCCTTAAATAATCGCGCTCCATCTTATATATCGGAATGTCTGACACCTTATATTCCAAATCGTAACCTTAGATCTTCAAATGAGTGTCTCCTTAGAATTCCAAAAGCTAAACTTAAAAGAAGTGGTGAGGCAGCCTTCTGCTGTTATGCACCTAAAATCTGGAATAGCCTGCCAATAGGAATTCACCAGGCTGATACAGTAGAGCACTTTAAAACACTGCTGAAAACACATTACTTTAACATGGCCTTCTCATAACTTCACTTTAACTTAATACTGATACTCTGTATGTTCAATTCATCATAATAACTTTTCATAGTGGCTCCAAAATCCGTACTGACCCCAACTCTCTCTTCTGTTTCTTTTTCCGGTTTCTTTGTGGTGGCAGCCTGCGCCACCACCACCTACTCAAAGCATCATGATGCACCAACATTGATGGACTGAAAGCCAGAAGTCTACGTGACCATCATCATCAGGTCCTTCCATGAAAACCCTAAATACAAAGAGGACTGTTTGATTTATGTTAGGTAGATTGCCCAGAGGGGACTGGGTGGTCTCTTGGTCTGGAATCCCTGCAGATTTTATTTTTTTTCTCCAGCTCTTGGAGTTTTTTTTTTGTTTTTTCTGTCCACCCTGGCCATTGGACCTTACTTATTCTATGTTAATTAATGTTGACTTATTTTTATTTTTTATTGTGTCTTCTATTTTTCTATTCTTCATTTTGTAAAGCACTTTGAGCTACATTTTTTGTATGAATATGTGCTATATAAATAAATGTTGATTGATTGATTGATTGATGTCATTTAACAAAATAAAACTTTTCACTGCCTAGGTGGCAGAGGCTGGACACCATTGGCTACATAATGTCTTGTACTTAGAAGAAATATGAATAATGAAGTTCCCATTTCTCAAAACTATGATGTCTGAATGTCATGAGTAAGCAACAGATTTGCAGAAGTTGAGTACACAGATCCTCCGGTGACAGCCCTGCAAAGAGATTCTTTTTGTTTAGGAATCTCTAATAACAGGAAGAAGTCACACATTTACTTTGGTCACATTTAATCTCAAGTGCTCTTCAGCAAAACGGATTTGAACTCTTTATGAAGGCCTGGATGTTTGTGTTGTGACTTCTGGACACAAGGGACCTTCACATCTGGATCAAGTCTTGAACTGCAAATACTCGGTAAGTGGTTTGGTTACTCCATGTTGGTACACATTTTAAAATTCCACCTCCCTAAATGGATTACTCTGATATTAACAGTCACCAGAAATGACTTCAGGAATCGGTCACTAAGTCCAAGTTCAAGGTGTCACCAACAGTATCCATTTAAGGGACTCAGTGGCCATTTAAAGTTTAGGTTGCACATTTTTTGAGTTGGAATGACAGCCTTACAGCAAAGATTTTAAAAGGTGTTATTTCAAATAATTGTCAGTTCTTATTTTGTTCAGTTAGATTTTGCATCTGAAGGTGAAAGTGACCTTTCATTATGTTAATGTTTAATTTAATACTTGTAGGATTTGTTTTTTTTTTTTTTTTACACTGCATCTTTACATGAAACTCATGATTCGTGTTTCCTAAATTGTGGTTCATTAATACTGCACAGATATTTACCATGTAAAGTAAGCTACTTGCCTCTAAGAGATGCACAAATGGAGTGTTTGTAACTATGCAATGTAATTTTAGTTTTGGTTGTTTTGGTTATTTATGGTACTTTTTGTATATGTTGATGAGAAGAAAATGGAAAGAACCGAGGGAGACAATCATCTCACTAACAAAAATAAAAACACAAACCTGTGAAGAATACTGACTCCTCATGTGACAGGATTACGATTTCAGTTCTCCATTCGCTTTCAGTTCATCCAGTTAGGAGTCCATCACTGAAGCGATGGTGCCGTTCTGCTGTGCACATGTCCACTTTTATATCACCACCAACAGGGATAAGAGAGGAAATGGGAGCATTCACACGAACACAGGGAGACAATTCAAGACACGCCGAGAGAATTCTTATTGGCATTATTTCAGAAGTGCCTACTGGAAATTGGAATAAAACTTTAAATAAGATGTGTAGGCAGGCAAAAAAAAGGCAAAAACTCACTCTGTTCAAATAGCATATTCAATGAAATAGTTTATTTTCACTATCTTCACGTCTGTTATGTCTTCTTTTGTTACAATAATTTTTAAACCAGTCATATATTGGCTCACAAGGTCAATATTGTCACATGCACAGAGTACAGTGAAATCCCCACTTGCACGTGTTAATCAACATACAACTTGTACGATCAGCGAGTTACCTGAAAGCTTCTGCCTTCCCACCTCAGTATATTCTGAAATTCTAAGCTCTGTGGTGGACTGGTGGTCTTTCCACACTTCCTGATTCCTTATGTTCATCTACTGTAACTCTGTCAGAAATGGGCTCTAAGCCCTCCATATCTTTCAGATTAAGTGGGTTTGGGAAAGGAAGATATTTGGCAAGTCTCTCAACTTTGATTTCAGGGAAGGAAATTTCGGGCCCACATTGAGGAAAAGTCAAACTAGATACAACAATTGGACTTTCTGGCTGCATTGATTTCAGAGGGTTAAGGTCTTCCTGTTGTGAAAAATTTGCAGACCCAGTAGTGGGACCTTCCCTTTAAAGAAAATTAAAGGTTTGAATGATCCTTCTCAGCAGACAAATTTGGAAGAGGGAACAGTCAGGTTAAAGAGGCTGATTTGTGGGTGATGTGGGATGTCAGACGTGATATGCCAGGGGTGGCACAGTGAATGGCGCTGCTGCCTCATAACTGCAGGGGCCTACTTTTATTTCCTTGATTGAAGATGTTCTAATTAAATGACATCAATGATGAAGTAACACTCGGCGTGAAGTGCTAGTGGAATTCTTTTCCTTTTTTTATTTCTTATATTTTACTTGAGGGAAGCACCATAGGGCAGTGGTTAAAGTGTCAGCTTCACATCTCAGAGGATCTGGATTTAGATCTGAGCCCAGCGAATGCTCCTGTCGAGTTTGCACATTTCTTTGTGTCCACGTAAGATTTTACTCCACCTTCGTCTTGTTTATCAAAGGGAGGAGTGTTATTTAGGGATGCTTAGTTGCTCCCTGTGTATGTGAACTCTGTGCTCTAGAATGGGCTGCCATTCTGCTCAGGACTTACTCGTGGTGCTGCCTTCAACATTGTTATGGAAAATGTTGGTCCAGAAAATAGAGGAAGGGATGTATGTAAACCAAAATTATGCTGTTCAAATAAACTGCTTCATTAGAACAGAAAAATGAGTGATATAGGGTTATTCTGATCAGACCTGGGTGTGGTGGCTGCCATGCTGGTGCTCTGGATGGAGAATTTCCCCCGATTACTGCCAGAAGGCATTAGTGATTCAAAGTGACTTGTGATCAGATTGCATTCTGTCCAGAATTGTTGCAACCTGTTATGGAATATGTGGGATGAGTTCAAGAAGAGATCAAAAATTATTTATCTTTAGTTGCCTAATGACTACCAAAAATGCAAAAAAGTTAATTTAATTTGAAAATGTGCAGTTTTACTGTATTTGAGATAACTTTATGCTTGTTTAGTTGTAATGGATATAGGCAGCTTATTGTGCCATAGCACTACTATATTGATTCTGTACCATGAGTTTGAATCTCATTCTTGGTCAATGTCTGTGTGGAATTTTCATTTGGTCATAATGTCTGTGTCTGTTTTTTTCTCCAAAATACACCAAACTTCTGCCCAAATCCCCACAGTTGTGCACAACTGGTGATTCTAAATTGGCACAGTGGATGTGCACGTAAGGAGGCCCTGAGATGGACTGGTGCTTCCTTCTCAGCTTTGGTTCAGTGTTCTTGGGAAATGCTCTGACCCCCTGGGACCCTAAACTGGATTAATATTTTTGAGAATGCTACCTTATATATTTTTATAAGAGGACTGGTGAAGACAGGCCATTTCTAGACTTTCGGCATCCTAAGCAGTATACGTACAATGGAGCTTTCACCCCTACTTTTCTCTGTGAGTCAGGGAGCTCCGACTGGCCACAGGTCCCCAAGTGATCACTTGGATTATTTATGCCAAGAAGCGGCCCTGCCTCCTTCCTATAAATAAATTGTACTGAACATTTCAAAATAGCAAGTCACTCTTTTTCTAATTTTAGAGACAATATTTCTGAAAATGTGTCATGGGAGAAGGTGTTGTTTTACTGATTTCAATTTTCTTTATACAGGAAATGACACTTGAGCGTGACACACTTCCTTAGCGTGTCACATCTTTCCATTGTGTGCCGCCTACAATATGACCATGTGGATGTGTGTGTGTCGAACTTATAACAGAATAGTCATGCACCCGTCATTTATCACAAGTTCTCCAACAGCTGGATGTGTCGCTCTGAGTTCTAATCTTGGTTTCTTAATCTTCTCTTCTCTTTCCTTTAGTTATGTTAGCCGAGGGCTTCATTAGTATGATTGGTTATAAGGAAGGTGACACCACATCTCTCAAGAAAGCCGGGAAGAGCACCAAACCCAAACGAGAATCCTGGAAAGCTAAACTAAGCCACCTGAAATTTCCCAAGAAATTTGCAGAGCCTGTGCAAGGTAAAGTGCCAGCTTTGAACAAATAATCGAGCGGGGAGATGATGAAGGATGTGGGTTACATTAATGTGACTTCCTGTACAAGACGCTTCAGCGCCTCAGATATTCAAGAATTGTTTAAACAGAAGGTCAGACAAAAACAGTTGCACCCTGAGTTATCTTTATTACTACTATTTGCTCTCTTAAAAAAATGATTTCAAATGACTTTTGATCACATTGTGATGATGCCAGAAGTTATTGAATTGTAATAACAGGACTTTCCATTCAGGCATAATACAATTCAATTTGACCTTTTCTTGACAGCTCACTTTTGCAAAACATTTATAAATCTTAATTGTGTGTATTTATGAGCAAACAGAGTGTATGTCTGGTGCATCCAGCAGCCTACATCTTCATAAACCTTCCCTTTAGATAAGGCTGTCCAGTTGTGAGTCCACTTCTGCACACATTTCATATCTCTGGTGCGCTGGCTTCTGATTTATACTTGAAAAATATCATGCAAAGGAAAACAAATCTTCACATCTGTAAAGACGCATGATCTGCAGTTAAAGGTGCTATGCATGTGATTGCAACGGTGTTTAAGTTCTATCTATCTATCTATCTATCTATCTATCTATCTATCTATCTATCTATCTATCTATCTATCTATCTATCTATCTATCTATCTAGGTTGGTATGAGTTTCACCTTATCACATTTTAAGCATTTGATATATTTTTTTAAAGCATTGTCTCAAAAAAACTATGCATTTGTACCAGATTAGTGGCTCACAAGTGCAATGCTCAGTCCTGACTTTGAACACAGCCAAGCGGTTTTACTGTCGACATTCCATGTAGTCATTTCTGTCTAGTTTATTAGCAGAAAAATGGTGAACAACTTAGTAAAGCTGCAGCACAACTCCAGGAATCTGAGTTTGAATCTCAGCTTAGAGATGTTTTAATTGTGAGGGTGAGAGAATTCTGTGGGTGGTCTTTCAGCATCCTGAAAACATATTTGTTAGGAGACTCTAAATTCACACCACATCAAGGGTTGTCTTTAGGCTTAGTACACACTAAGATGGATACATGTTCTCCTCCACCTCTCCCTGGTAGCACCCAGAGAACCCAACAGGGCTGTCTTGTGGGACTACAACTCCCAGCATGCCCTGTGGCTATCCATATGGGTATGCAACATGTTTCTTTTATTCATTGTGTTCTACTAATTGATCTGAAATAGTGTTTTTGATCACCAAAGCTTTTCAAAAGCACTTTCTAAGTTTATTAATTTGAAAATGCTGAGTCTATGAGGGCTAGGCTGGATAGACAGTCATCCTTATCAGGATAGAAGAAGGTTCCTTGCCAGAATGGGAGGCCATAATAGGAGGACAAGGATGGTCTGGAGTCGCAACCAGGATAGAAGTGAGTTCCTTGCAAGAGCGGGAGGCTGTAATGGAAAGACAAGAATGGTCCAGGGTCCTGACCAGGATAGGTGCCAGTTCCTTGCTAGGACGGCCTGCTTGGAAGGACAGAAGGTGGCTGCTTCCGGGACTTATGTCTTGCACATGATGCACACCAATATGGAAACCCACAGAACAGACTAGGAGTTGTAGTCTCATGAGACAGGCCAGTCAGGGTCCTTGGGTGCCACCAGGGGAAGGTGCTGGAGAACAGCATACATTCTGTGAGGGGCTTCCGCTTGGCCTGTATGAACTACCAGTGTGCAAGGGTGTGGTGTCAGACGTACTCCTGGGTCCAGCCTAAGAGAAGTCAGTTTTGCTTGCACCAGTAGTCAGAGTTTGGAGGTGTGTGAATGAGACAATGAGGGAGGTGTGGAAAGAGGAAAGAAACCATTTTATTGTATTGTACTGCCGTGGAAGAGGATTTGGAGGTCAGTAGGAGATGCTGTAAAATAAAAAAAAAATCTTGTGTTTGAATACAGGACTTTATCGTTTATTTGTGTCTCAGGGTTTGGGGGCTCAGTAATGCCCCCTACTGGTTACAGGTCTCATATAGCTGTGTGGATGGGAAAATGTACCTTTTTAAAACTCTGAATGTTATGTGATCAGGCAGAGTTGTTGTCATGATGCCCTTGCAATCTCATGATTACTGTAGGAATAGACATTTCTAACTTCTCTGAATCATCTGACCTGTAGTGGGCCTTGAAATGCTTAAACATTTTGCCGTATTTAGTTTGGCAGGAATCCTAGTCAATATTTTCCTTGGCTTTGACTACCTCATCCATGTTTGTAACATTAAATGAAGTTTTACAACGTCTGTTAAGGCTTTGCAGTTTTTTCAGGTGCTCTTTGCTTTTCTTGGGCTTTCATCATTTCAATTTACTTCACGTTTGTTCTGTAAATAAACATCGCTCTTGGCTGACAAATCGTGCGTAGCCAACAGGAACGGATTTTCATGTTTTTAGCTTTTCAGTGAATATGTTGGTGTGGACAGAAAAACAAAAGAACAACTGTTTTCAGACCTGGTCCATGTGAAATAAGTGAATTCTGAAAATGTACAGATAAACAGATGTTCTTTTTTACATTATAACAAAGCCAGTCAGATTTTCCAATACCTTCCACAATGAATATCAAGCTTTTTAAATCTAAGGCCTAGTCCACACATATACGGGTATATTTTTTAAAATAGGAGTTTTCCTCCTTCATTCTTAAAAAAAAATTCAGTCCACACACGCACTGTTTTTTAAAAAATCTCCATCCACATGAAAACGCAAAAAACGTATCTACAGCACTGATGCACTGAGGGATGCCATGGGCTCGGTGAAACTCTGCTACAAGTTTGGACTCAGTGACAGGTAATTGTATATACACAGGGCCCAAGTGGACTGTAATTCCTTCACACACTTGCCTTGTTATTCTAGAAACCACCTGTCTTGACAACCCAAACCCCTTTGCCGTCTTGACTGCTAAATCTCCCCTTGTCTGCTAAATAGTGCAGTGTGCAGGCAACTTTTTTGACAACACAAGCATGCCATCTCATTATAGTTGTCTTTCCTTTAATGTGTGCGCAAAGCAACTTACTCAAAGACAACAATGATGTCCTTGACAAACAAAAATTCTCTCACCACTCTTCAGCAACAATCACTTCATTCTTAAGTTGTCCCACCATCTAGAGGTCTGACCAGGTCTTGTCCAAAACCTGGGTCTGTGTTGTTGAAGTGTTTGATGTAGCAGTGCCCTCCGAAGTGCATTCTGCCGTCTCTGCTGCTCCATATAGTGATAAAGTAATTGTACGTTTAAATGTAAACATGTAAAAAATCCTGTTAACAAGGTTTTTACCAGCACTACTTTAGCTACACCCACCATTTACCTCAAGCAAAGAAGATACTGGCACACACTCTGAAGTTACTCTACACATAAACAGGGAAGATGGAGTTTCTAAACATCTTCATCCTGGACAAAGTTTTTCAAAAGGTCCATTTTCAGGGACCTAAAACAGTTTGTGTGTGGACGAAAGGCCAGAGCAAATACAAAAAGCTACGTTTTAGAAAACACCCAGATACATGTGGACTAGGCCTAAGATGATGAAATACTGCTAATAATTTGGATGAAGTATCATGAAAAATTGACATCTGCTGACATTGGTGACTGTGTTGGTATAATGTTAGTACCACGATTATAAAGCCCCTCTAGCTAATATCTTCTCTATAATTCAGTTTTCTGTGACTTTGTATGAGCAAATGAAATTTCCTGCTCGCGCACACATGCTTTGTGTTTCATGTCTTCCTGTAGTTGTGTCTTCTTCACTCAGAGATGCTTCATATTCGAGCAGAAAAGCACATCAGGTCAAACTTGATAATAACAGAGAGCCATAGACACATGGAATAAATTATTAAATGGTATGGTAGACAGGAGAACTTTAGGGAATGTCAAAACTCACCTTGATGTTTTTTTGGAGAAATCAAGTGGATTGGATTGGTGAGGTCTGTTGGGCTGAATGGCCTCTTCTCATCAAACGTTTTCTAATCTTCTAATGATCCTTAGCACTGCCTTCCACTTTATGTCTTGATTGCTATAATCTCATGGTGGGTTCCACAAATGTCTCACAATTCCATTCTAAAACTGCTTACTTCATGTATAGGAATTGGAAATAACGCCACATCATTGTGAGTTTTATTTCTTTCTTAAAGTTTTTGTTGATTTTTAAAGATTGAATTACAGTAAGTTACAACTCAGTCAGATATAAAATGCCTGGATGCCAAACTCTCCTACCCATCTAGACAGCAAAGTAAGCAATGATATTGAAGCATCCAAAATATTAGCAAATGTTCAGCATATTTAATTAAGTGAGGACAACATTAAACAATGTTTTTCAGCTTCTGAGGAGTTTTTTGGATTTTTCCTTAAAGTGAATTTTATGTTCCCAATTGCATGTAAAACATCTTCTTCCCCTTGTGTTTTGGCAGGTAGGCATTTTCGGTCTGCATATCAAAAAAAAAAAAAAATGAATAAGAAACTAAACTAAATAATTCTTAATAAGGAGGGGAGAACCATGAAAAATCCCTAGCTCTCCATAACAAAATAATATATCTTTAATATCTAAAGATCTACTATGAAACTAATACTGGAGGAGTTCCAGTGGCATCTTTAGTCCACATTGCTTAAAAATTTTAAGTGTTTATTATATGAGGCATTTGGTTTTAATACATTATAATATTAAAAATATAGTGTAATTCAATACTAATAATAATTAGATACAATTTTTTGAATTTTAATTTTCATGCTCCAATAACTCACATTAGTACAGCAATTTAATTAAAATCTGAGATCTAAGTGATACATTGATAAATAATTTGTGGTTATCTGTTGTGGAACACCCCCATTGAAGAACATAACAGTGATAACCCAGACCTCATTGCTGGTTGCCCATGTCTGAGTGAGTTCTCTACATATCTAACATTCTCTTTGAGATGAAATTCTCTTTTCACTTTGGTGTGAATTATTTAACTGATCTCCTCTGTACACGATTATTTCTGTTCGAAAGTGATAGGCATTTTGCAGCTCTTAATCTCTTCTCAGCTGAGCTGAAACTATCTCCTCATACCCTGTGGTGCTCAAATAAATCTAGCAGCACTTTGCTAGACTTACTCTGTTGTTGTTTCTTCCTTCTTGAAATAATTTGATCAAACTCAATCACAATGTAAGGTTTGGTTAAAAGACAATCCAATATATGTCTAATATGTTAGTTATAGTGCTATGAACTGGACTGCAAGTTCTTACTTGCAGAAAAAAAAACCTCAGGGAGTCAGAAGCCAGAAGATGGGATTAGTTTTACACCAGGAGATGGGGTAAAGTAAATATTACTGCCGGAACTCTGTAATTTTAGTCCTTTCCAAACCACTAATGTCAATAACTTTTCACTTTGTGTTCACATTTCTGTAAAAAGTATGAAGATTTTTATTTCTATAAAAAAATCCATAAAAATAACCCCAGGTAAAACTAGTCCTATGTGAATGGACATGCCAGTAGAATTCTGACATCTGAGTGACTGAAAGGGACTAAATTTCAGAGGTTCTCTGGTGATGATCACTTCAGGCAGTGCATAAAGTGGAAAAAAAGAACTGCCGGTATACCATATTGTAGGGGCTGAATAACACGGAGTGGGGAGGTGCAGCATGTTATATCCTCATGGAGGTCCGAAGGCACAATTTATATAGAAAGGCAGGTGGGATTAGGACTGGAGTTGTGGACAGATATATGTATTGTCCTTAGAAATAGGAAATAATGTGACCTGAACTGACACACACATTAACTACTGGGAACGGGGAAATACCAGTGCAGAGTACCAGTTTGTACCAGGCCACTGCAAGCTCCGACTTTACATCACCTCCAGGTGTAAAGACTAATCCTGTCCGAATAGGGCATAAGACCAGCGAACTTCACCTAGACCCACATTTACAGTCGCAGTGGAAAGGCCAGGTAGTGCACATGAATGTTTCAGACATTATTTTGTCTTTGGCCTGCCTTTTCTCAGCTTTCTCTCATTAATCGTAGTAAGGCTTGCAGAGTCCTGAAATTAAAATGTTCAGATAGTTTTCAGGACTCTAAAACGTTTTTCCCTCAAGATCTTTCAGGCTTTTTTGAGTCAGATACTCTGCAACCCCCTGAAGTATTGGCTGTTTGGCTATCATAATTTGTTAAGGATAACACAAAGATATGTTTTCTTAAAACCTTACATACAGTCAATCATTTTTACACATGTCTTTCCTTTGCTTTCTTTTAGCACAGAGAATAGAAGACCCATCATCTGAACAGGCTTATGACCAACTTCCTCTAAAGATATGTGATTCTTCTCATCAAAACGTACCATCCGTTGCCGTGCCTATTCCACTTTGTGCTCAAGACAGCGATGATGACGGACTAGAGCTTTACCGCTCTTTATCTGGCACTAGTATTTACAAAAATTACCCTGACCTTCAGATTGGTGGAGACCATATTGGTAACATTAGCTCTGAAAGCTCCGGACTAGCAGAATGTGAGACAGGCCATGGACCACTGCTTCATTCGAGAGATCTAGAGGAATTAATTTTAGAATTACCCCACCTCAGCGAGAAAAAGAAAGATGAGGAAGATATTATCCTGGAGGAAACTGAACAACACAACCTCTTAAGTTCTGATTGTAGCATCGGCTTACTTCAGGAGCCCCTTTCAAATTCTGTTCTTAACAGTTACCTTGAGAAGAAGGTACTAGAATTATATAAACAGTACTTAGAAGATAGCATGACTAAGAATGGCTCCCCCAGTTTGACGCTGGAGTCCAGTTTTATCTTACATAGCGTCAACCAAATTGGTCTGCAGATGTCCAGTGAAAAGAAAATAGACACCTCCAAGGCTCAGAGCATTGTTCTCAACTACATTGTCAGCACAATCAGTGGTAACAGTTCTGACTTTAGTACACCTAATCTACATTTCTCTAATATGGAACAAAAAAAGTTTTCAGAAACTTCCAAACAATGTCCCTGACATATTGTCTAGCTCTAAAGAAGTCTGTGGATGATACCATAACTGCCTGTCTGGTAATGCACAGGCATCGTGAGAGTTAAATAAAAAACAGAGCTGGGTTGAGTGATGCCTTTGCATACGTCCTCAAAATTGCTCATCTCAAAGACAGCAGCATTTTGCAAGGAATATCTGAGTGAGATGTAGAGGTTCAAAAATAGAGCAAGTAAATAACTCAGAGAAATATGATGAAGGTGAAACACCAAAAATGATCTGCCTAGTCAGAGTGTAGCAAAGCAACAATAAGTTAGGCAGGAGGCGGCATGCACAGAATGAAATGCTGATGGTCATTCTCAGAAAAGATGAGGTTGGCTGAGCATCAACTAACATCACCTCCTTGTATGATTTAGTGTGCCTTCTTACTTCCATGATATTCAGTGAGGCCTAGTAGAGGCTGTTCTGGACAGCAAATCACAAGGTGGCTCGTTCAGCCATTATGGTACCACTGCCTAATGGTGCAACCTTAAGCAAGTGCTCCAGGCAAATATAACTTTGGATGATCTCTACAAAGCATGGTTTGATGATACTCACAATGAGAAGACTACGTAACTTCACTTGTTTAGATAAATAGGTCTCCCTTTGGGAGCTGCAGTGCTGGGTGGTCCCTATGGGTGGCAGCACTGCATGGCTGCTTCAGAAGGTTGAAGGTGAGAAGTAATTCAAACTATATAACTCTTGCTTGACCTCAATTTAATGTTACTTTAAAAGTGTGTCATTAATGTTTCCAGTCTTCATAAGACTCATCTTCTACTTGCGTAAAATGAATTACTTGCATATGTAATAATTAAATTACAATTAACTTGTATATTGAGATATTTTCATGTATTTCTTTCATTAAGTTAAATTATTTAAATAATAAATTGTGAAACAATTCCAATAAACACTTTTTGGGGTTTTTTTTTTTTTGTTTTACAGTAAGTGGTTAAAGGAACACAATCATGTTGAGCAATTTTGAGACTCAGAATTGGGAACACTCTCCGCAATTTTTCTATTGTACTGTTTAGTTCTAGTTAATTTTATATGAAATGCTTACTTATGTTTATCTTAATAGACAAATGAGGTGACAAAAATGATCTTATTGTGTTTTTTATCTTTAAGAATTGTATTTTGAACACTTAACTGGTTATTTTTTTGTTATTTGAACAAACTGTCTCTGGCCAAAATAGGGGGTAATTGTACATTCAATATTGTTTGAAACAACAAAGACAAAACCGAAATGGGCAAAGTTATCCTTTGAAATAGTCTTTCAAAATATACAAGTACACACCAAAACAAAGGTACTGTATATGGAACAATATGAAAGGAGATGGTTGTTTGGAATGAAGACACAAGGAAACAGGAAAATAAAAAAAGCACATATTCAAAATATGGACTACAGAAGCAAATGTACTGTTAAAGAGGGAAAATGGAAGAGGAAATATATTGGATACTAAGGCATCCATCCATCTCCCTAACACACTAATCACAAGTCCCAAACAATAAATGTCAGGGTGCTAACCGCTCATCCCCATTTACTTCTGAACAAAAATAACAAAAACACAAGCAAGCGCCCAATGGTGCAGAGTAAGTGAAACAAATGCAAATAACAGGTAACCAGAACTGGGCGTCACATCTCTTTGTTGCTTTACAGCAGGTCAGCCACGCAGAAGCTCCATCCTGTGTTGTGCTCTGTTCACTGAGTGATGCCTCCTTCCGCTGGCTTCATGATTTATAGGTGGGAGACCAGAAGGGGCAGAGTCAGGTGCCCTTACTGGCTGTCTTCTTGGTGCTGTGGGAGGAATAGGAGAGGATATGATTAGGAACCATGGCCCCTCTTGACCCAGGGTTGTTACACATTCCTTAGATGAGCCATGATGTCCATGCGTGACACCACTTATCCAGGGCAGGGCCACAGGGCAGCTGGAGCCAATCCCAGGAAGCAATGGGCACAAGGCAGGAACACCATCTAGACAGGGTGCCAGTCCAACACAGAATACTAAGACATGCGAAGCAAAAACAGAAATTAAGCATGAAATTGCAAACCAACTAATTAACCTAATAATGTACTGAATCAGGACCTACAAGTGTTTAGAAATTATTTCTATTCTTGGACTCCTGGTAATTCATCTTTTATTTACATTTTATCTTATTTTTGTTGCATTTTTTGATTAGATCTTTCATGCTTGTGTAACGTTGGTCTCCAAAGACACATTTTATGTTGCGTTGATGCTGCTGCACCACTCGTGGAGTTGATCATTACGTTATTTAAGGTAATGGAGAAACAGATGTATCCTGTCCAAACTTTAACTAAAGATAAATGAAGGAAAAGCAGTTGTTTAAGTATTTCTGATTTCCAACTATTCAATCTCATGGGTATGATTCTTGCAGTGCCCGCCACTAATATTGGCACCCTTGGTTATACAAGAAAAATGGGCTGTGAAAAATGTCTTTCTTTGTTAATCCTCTCAATCTTTTATTTACAATATTAACAAAACTGTAACCTTTAATTGAAGTAATATAATTGTAAGTAAAAGTAAATTCCAATCAAAAAGCAAATATTTTTTTCTCAAACTAGGGGGCTCTGCCCCCTGCTCGCTTCGCTCGCCATCCCCCGGGTTTAGTTAACCGGATATACAATTAAAAGAGATGTTTTTTTTTAATTTCATTCATTTTTTGTTTCTTGATATTTGCCAGTAAGAAAGCTGTAGTGAATGAGTTATGTTGTGCAGTGCTGCGTGATCTGCATGTCGTGCTGTGCGTAAATCATTTAAAAGCCTGTACAGCAGCTGTCCTTTTGTTTCACTTCCTTGTCTTGCGGGACATTAAAGTGTCTCCAAGAAATTGTTTGTAAGTAGGGGGTGATGTGCAAGTAGTCTCGCGGGACTTCAAAGTGTCTTCCGAAAAGATCACGTCTCGGCTCAAGATTTTTTTATTATAACAGAGAGATATAGGTGTGCCACAATTATTGCCACCTCCAAAAAGTTCTATGATTAATGTATGGTGACGGAGATGTACACACTTCATTGGTGACAGAGGAGCAGGAATGCCTCAAGAAGCCAGCAATAAAGCAGGCCCATGCAGAACATATGGCACAGACACAAATTTTTATTTAATCCTTTTTGCAGCCCCTCTTTAGCCATGCGGCACACATATATTTCAGAAAAAGATTTGTTTTATGATGAAAATTCCTTTTTACTTTCAATTATTTTAATTCAATTGAAGGTTATACTTTTGCTGATATTTTGAATGAAAGATCAATAGCATAAACAATTAAAGGCATTTTTTCACAGCCCACTTTGTTTTTATTCACAAAGGGTGCCAATATTGTTATTGTATTGTACTTTGTGCTTAACAAAAGTTTTGCGTTTGATTGACTAACATAATCCCTAGGTCTGATTGACACCCACGGTGTTCAAGGAAATGAAAAACAGTTATTAAGCAGTTTTAAATCATTTTAGATGTGAGAAGTATCTGATAACTACCAAATTTCAAATGTGACTTCAGTCCACCAGTGAGGTAAAATGGACCAATCATGAGTCCGTCTTTCTATGCAAAATTTTTAAAATTACAGTTGGAAATAAGCTATAAAACTTGGAAAGTACTCTAAAATTCAGCCAGCATGGGACTAAAAGTAGATCCTTGTTAGACATATTTGAACAGGCATCATTAAGGCTGAAATCGGAGTGATTGCCTTTAGCCTGAACTTGTGAAATTTGACTGCTGTTATTTATGTTATATTGGAGTTATTATATTTCTTGTTATTTCTGTTAATTTTGTATATGATTTACTAATTACACACTGTCGCTTTAACCATACTTAAATCTCTTGTGTTCTGATGGTGGTGCCCGGTGGAGCTGGGGATGCCCTGATGTCATCACTCCCAGGACCATCCTCTGGCTATTGAAGCTCAAATGAAAGGAGCTCAGTTAGTGATGCATTGTGTTTACAGGGGTTTTCATAATTATTCTGTTTTCTTTGATTTTGATCTTTTTGCTTTTGACTGTTTCTGCTCTAATTATTGGTTTGTTCTATTGGACTTTGTTCCTTATGGTTGCCTTTTGGGCAACTTATTTTTGCACCTTTTGAGCCATTGGTGAATTTTTTTCTCTTTTTTATGCCAATATATATATATTTATTTATAACAATTCCTTGTTTGAATTGTCACCATACAAGCCAGAGTTTTTACAGTTTCTCTCCCTTGTGAAACATTTTTGTTTTTTTCAAACTCTAAAATATTCCCTAAAATTTACAAGCCAAATTCTCCATTATTAGGCACAGCCAGCAGTTAGGAACTAGCTGGGATGGAGTAAGCTCTTCTGGGCTGGCTGGTGAAGGTTCTGGTCTGCTTTTTAGGTACCTTTATAGGCCTGTGATATCCCAGGCGCCTGGTACCTTCCATCTTCTAGGTCATCAATAGTTATAACCGAGGATGGACTAAGGCAAGTGAGGACAAGTTATGATGCAAAAAGGTGCAAAAGTGTATGTTTAGTACAGACAAGAGAAAATCCAAAATGTCACTGTGCATTTGAAATAAATATATTTTTATAAATTAATCCTTAAAAACAGTGCCTTGGAGAATAAAAAATGAAAACTTTTAAAACCACAGCCATAGTTAAATTTTTCCAGAGAACGTTTTGTTCCCTCTGCTCCCACTCGACAGTAGTTCAGTAAACATGAAAAGGCTAGGGCATCGGTGTTCTCAGCATCATCCCAGCCACCTCAGCTGGTACCCTCTAAGAGTTCTATGGAGCCCGCTGTACTCGCTGCCACCTCCTTCAGTATCCTCAGTGAGACCCTAGAGCAGGGGGTCTCCAACACATCGCTCGCGAGCTACCGGTAGCTTGCAACCCCTTTCCAAGTAGCTCGCCAAAGGGTTAATGAATCCTACATAAATTTTAAAACTTGATTAGTCAAATCAATACAATTAGTCAATCAATCCTCTTTAAGAAAGGGGGACCGGAGGGTGTGATCCAAATACAGAGGAATCACATTCTTCAGCCTCCCTGGAAAAGTCTATTCGGGGGTCCTGGAGAGGAGGGTCCATCGGATAGTTGAACCTCGGATTCAGGAGGAACAGTGTGGTTTTCGTCCTGGTCACGGAACAGTGGACCAGCTCTACACCCTTAGCAGAGTCCTGGAGGGTGCATGGGAGTTTGCCCAACCAGTCTACATGTGTTTTGTGAACTAGGAAAAGGCGTTCGACCGTGTCCCTCGGGGAATCCTGTGGGGGATGCTCCGGGAGTATCGGGTACCGGACCCCCTGATAAGGGCTGTTCGGTCCCTGCACAATCGGTGTCAGAGCTTGGTCCGCATTGCCGGCAGTAAGTCAAACCCATTTCCAGTGAGAGTTGGACTCCACCAGGGGTACCCTTTGTCACAGATTCTGTTCATAACTTTTATGGAAAGAATTTCTAGGCGCAGCCAGGGTGTTGTGGGGGTCCGGTTTGGTGGACTCAGGATTGGGTCACTGCTTTTTGCAAATGATGTTGTCCTGTTTGCTTCATCAGGCCGTGAGCTTCAGCTCTCTCTGAATCAGTCTGTCGTGGTAAAAAAGGAGCTGAGCTGTAAGGCAAAGTTCTCAATTTTCCAGTCGATCTTCGTTCCTACCCTCAGCTATGGTCATGAGCTATGGGTAGTGACTGAAAGAATGAGACTGTGAATACAAGTGGCTGAATTGAGTTTCCTCCGCAGGGTGTCTGGGCTTTCCCTTAAAGATAGGGTGAGAAGCTCAGTCATCTGGGAGAGGCTCTGAGTAAAGCTGCTGCTCCTCCGCATCCAGAGGAGTCAGATGAGGTTGCTCGGGCATCTGATCAGGGTGCCTCCCTGACGCCTCCCTGGCGAGGTGTTCCAGGCATGTCCAACCAGGAGGAGGCCCCGGGGAAGACCCAGGACACGCTGGAGGGACTATGTCTCCCGGCTGGCCTGGGAACGCCTCGGGATTCCCCCAGAAGAGCTAGAAGAAATGGCCGGGGAGAGGGAAGTCTGGGTATCTGCTCAAGCTGCTGCCCCCGCTACCCGACCTCGGATAAGCGGAAGAGGATGGATCTATGGATAATGGATTAGTCAAATTAGGGATGGGCGATCTTTCCAAAAAATCATATCACGATCCACAATTTGAATTCCAATCTATCTTTTCAATGTGGGATACACTTAAGGGAATATCCGGACTCAAACTCATCAAGACCCAAGTAACAATTTATTTTAAATATTAAACAAATTTGAGTTCAATTGCTCTCTTTTTCACTAGTTAAGCGTAGTTAAGGAACACGCCCCGAAGCTGGCGAGTGAGTGAGGAAGGCCCCTTCCCCGACCTGCTGCGTGTTCCTCGGATTCACGCAAATAAATTGGTACCACAAGCAAACTATGAAACATAGCGAAATGAGAGAAGTCGCAAAATAAACCAGAATGTTTAAGCAAATTATATAGAAAAACCAGATCTAAATCCGTTAAGTAGTTCTCTCGTGAAAAGCGGACAGACGTACATACAGACAGACATTGGATCTTATTTATTACCAGTAACGGTGTACTGCACAATAACATGCAATGAATACACTTGTCTTGAGCATTCCTAGTTTTCATACTCTTTCCCTGTACGTTTAGCATTTGTTTGCTCAGAGGTTGATGCACTTGCTGCTTCCTGAGCAGCTCTTCTTTTCTCCACCCTAGCGGCCCGCTTCTTCTCTTCTTTCTGTCTGCATCTTTTCACATTGAAACTGATTAAGTCAGTGTTTGTGTTGCAATTACTTAGTACATTTTCCTTAATTTTTCACTTAAGATGGCACTTAAGTCTTCAATCTGCCTCAAGAATGTTTTAAGATATGAAGAGGTAGGGGAAGTGATGGTGAAGGTGGTAGGGAATGAGAACAGTGCCCACGCGCATGTGCCACCCTGCTGGCCGCTGCCGAGAGTTAATTCTACAATAAAATAAAACTAAAAAGAGGAATAACGTTGGAGGTCAATCGTCATCCCAAAAGTAGATAGTAGACGTCACATAGTACAGTATATGTGTACCAAATTTCAGGTCAATAGGTCAAACGGTTTGCGAGTTACAGGTGATTTAAAATCCTTGACAGACAAACAGACAGCCACGGTAGCATATTATATAAGAAGATATATTAGTGAACCTTCAGAATAATGTGCAGTTAAAGTCTCAACAGCATTCTCAGCATTTCTGGTGCTTAGTAGAGCCAGATAACTATAAGAATCTTCATCAAGCACCTGTGAAAATGTCTGCTTTGTTCGGGTCTACATACCTCTGTGAGTCTGACATAAATGTCTTGAAATCAAAGTTCAGAACAAGACTGACAGATGAACATTTAAATGACTCCATAAGAGTGACCCTAAGTGGCTACACTCCGCCATACACCTCTCTTGTTGACTCCATGCAGTGCCAGTTATCTGACTAACTAAAAAACACATCACACATGCAACTGGACATGTGAATACTCTTGTGAAGTGAAACAGTGACATGTAACAAAATGACAAATGAATAAGGAATATCTGTGTATTTGTAATTGCATTGTTTTGTTTTGACAGCATTCATGTTTTAATTCAATAGTGTGAGATACACTAGAAAATGCATACAGACATACAAAATGCACTTGCAGGTGAACTAAATTTTTTTTGTGATGTTTTAATGCATAATGTAAGTTGTGGACACCAACATTTTGTAAATGTTCAGGCAAAACAAACTAATTCAGTTTGTTTGTGTTAAAATAAGCTATGAGAATAAACGTTAGAAAACATGAGTAGCTCTCAGACAATTTCATTTTGTAAAAGTAGCTCTCAGAGACTGTGATCTCCCCCTGCTCCGTCCAACAATCACCATGACTTCATCAGTCCTCTGAAAATGGCACTCACTCCTTCACTGAAGACTTCCACCCGACTGGTCCTTTCTATCTCTGGTTCCCTCTCTACCATTGGAAATACAGTATGCTTGCCTTATTCCCTTCTCCTGTATTTTCCTACCCTTTCTCCCTGGAGGGAGATCTTTCATACAGTAGTCTAGGCACTGCATTGCTGACACCCAAAACTGCTAAAGAAGAATGGCTGCGCTGATCTCTCAGTTGCATATGTGTACTTATTTAGCCAATTCCATCCTTAACCACTCTGTGTCAGCTTGTTCTCCAGCCTTTGTCTCACCTACACTGACAATCCAAGTTGCCACTGTCCCGATCAAAACTACACTAGCTGTATTGGAAGGCCTTAAACTCATTTTATTATGTTCATAACTCCTAATTATAATAACTACAAGCTGGATTATGGGTAGGAAAAAAGTATTTAAAAAAGAAGAGAATGGGGAATACCAGGGGTCAGTTCTTGGACTATTAATTTGTACAAGTTTCATTAGATAGATTATGATTCTTGTCTTCCAGGTGGAGTGGCTCACCTACTTGTCTACCTCAGCATTCTTTTCATAAGCAGCTCCTCTTTCGCTTCCCATTTTTCTCTCTGGCCTCCCTTCTTTATGCCAGTTGAACTTATTCTCCTTCCTCTCCTCTCACCTCCTCATTCAGGGAGATGTTGGCCTTTCTCTTTTAACACTAGAATAACTTTCAGTGTCAGTAGTGAAGTACTAACTAAAAGAAAGACTTCAGGCCAGAGTTCCTTCTAATGGCACCTGGCGTAGCTGAGCCCTCTTTAACCATTAAAGGGCCAGGGGCCTCATGCGTGCATAGAATTCGCACTATAACATGACGTAAGCACAAAAGCAAAATGTGCTTACGCACAGAAAAATTCAGATGCAGGAAACTGTGCGTACTCTAACTTCCGCGTTCTTCGGCTCCATAAATCCTGATCAGCGTGAAAAGTAAATCTCGTGTACGTGCATGCTGTCCCACCCCAATTCCTCCCAGAATTACGCCTCTTTGAATATGCAAATCAATATAAATAGCCCTTAAGCTCAGCGTTCTGTGAAAAGACAATGGCAAAACCACGAGGAAAAATAGAACAATTTCAGCGCATACTAAGTGGAGGCAAAGGAAAAATGTACTATTTGTTGATTTAAATAGTGGTATAATCAACAAAAGGAAGCTGATCGAGTGACATAGCGTGTTGGAGAAACTCAAAAGCTCAAGTTCACAAAGTCACACAGTGCCAGAAATAAAAAAGAAGTCAAACATCAAAGTCACCATGAAAAGGGAGTTGTAGCTTATTAGGGTACAGACATAAAAAAATAGGCACACAGTGGGAAAAAAGCATGAAATATCAACTTTAATCTCGAAATTTCCACTTTAATCACGTAGTTTATTTTGTCATTAAAGTAAAACATCATAAACTTCATCTTAAATTCATTTAATTTACTAGTTTCTCAAATCCCATCGTAACTAAAGTAGCACGTTAAATGCTTTGTTTTGTATTTGATCTTCAATTTGCTCTATGTGTGTGAATCACTACGTGCTCTCCGACAGGACACAGAATCCATTACATTTGTGATATTACAGCTCTCTGAATAATTAAAATACTGAGATGTATACGTGATATCATTTTCATGATGACTGGAATGTAAGCATATTATTAAACATGGCGACACGATGGCGCAGTGATTGTTCATGTTTCACACAAGATGCTGCTGCACCATGCGCGACCTTCAATGAAATAATTTATTGCAGCAGTACTGTCTCTTTCAAACGTACTAACCTCCAATTTCTGTCTTTACTTTTCTTTTTTCCAAATACCCAATTCCCACACAATCAGCTCTGTAATAGACGTTAAGCCATCTGTAAGCTTACAACGACGATTCTTCAAACTTTTAAAGAACATTGAAATATCTTCGTAGTACGTGTTTAATTATTCTATCCATCTATCCTTCCAGTGTTGCGCCAGCCTCAGCAAATATACAGCGCAAGGCAGGAACAATATGTGAACTTGCTAGCGCTGCGGCACCGTGTCCTCACATGTTTAATTATTAACAATACAGATTATTTAAATGAAGTTAAAGTTTTATCTGTATAATATAATCAACATATTTTGCTGCATTTCCTCTTTAAAATGATATCGTCATCATATGTAAATATGCACTTTATAAAGTGGCGCAGGTTGTGCAATATTATAACTGTAGTGCAAGTTTACAGTCAGGTAATTCTACTTATAAGTACAAACAGTTCTACAAGGAGCAATTGATTGAGTGCGTTTATAGTTCTTGGGATGAAACTGTTTCTGAACCGTGAGGTCCGTACAGGAAAGGCTTTGAAACATTTTGCCGTGGCTAAGGCAGCATGGGCTTAATGCTGTATACCGATAATTTTCTTTCCGATCAGCTGCTGCTGTACTTCCCCACTCAGATACAGTGATATAAATACTCTGAGTGGTGCAGTGAGATTAATATGAAAAAAGATGATCCGCTGTGGCAACCCTTAAAGGGAGCAGCTGAAAGAAGAAAAAGAAGAAGAAGAAGAAGATGGTGCAGTGAGAGTAACAACGCTAAAGCAGTTATGGTATTTAGAATACTATGGCTATTCTCTAAACCATTATATTGTTACAAGTTAATTACAATCAAATGCATTACACTAATAAACAATATGTGGTTAGTTTCAGTGTATTTATAAAGCCGCGTCAGGAAAATAAAGAGTAACCACACAGGAACAGTAGCGCTGCTTTGACGCTGGGTGCCACCAGTCTGCAAAACCGAGCGGAGAACTTGCGTACGACAAGGTATTAGGTACCGTGGAAAAGTGCGTGGCTTTACGCCAAGTGTAGGTTTTATACATCGCGATTTGAACGTGGAAAGGTTCTTAAGCAACATTTCTGTGTGTACGCACCTTTTATGCATGAGGGCCCAGGTCTCTGAGGCTGATCCCTGGCTGCCTAAACTATAAGAGTTAACACAGGGCCCCAAGTGAATAACTACCTTTGGGAGTCCCCTTCTTGTAATTCTGGTCGACCCTTCAAACACAAAGCCTACAAAATGCCTTTCTTGTTGCCCTGGCCTTGTCATTGTCTATTGTCTTCTTATTTTCAGGACCTTGTAACAATGGTGCTATACCAGCGCCTGACTCGACACAGACAAACACGCGACACCCACTTATAAAACAAATACATCTTTTATTTCCTTTTCTTCTGTCCCACAAGCACAATATCACAATAACAACAATACTTCTTCTTCGTTCCTCCACTCCTCTCCGGCAAGCTTTGTCTCCCTCCTCCCAACTCTGGCTCCCTGAGTGGTGGCCGTTGGCTCCTTTTATAGCCCACCTGGAAGTGCTACAGGTGTTTGATGACCTATTTCCAGCTGCACTTTCAGGTGTGGCGGGATAACCGGCCACATGGGCTCAGGAACCACTGCAGTGCCCCATGGTGGTGGCCACAGACCCCAATAGGCTTGAGTTCCAAAATCCAATGCCAGTGGCCCCAATGCAACCTAGGGGGGAGATATTGTCCTGACCAGGATTACTTCCCCGGTCCATAGAATGGAGAGGCGTCTCAGCCGGATAAGAACCCCGGTCATCTGTGACAACCTTTAAGGCCCGCACCTCGTCCCCCTTGACCCGTACCACCTTAAGCAGCCTGTCCAAGCTCATTCTACTTCACAGTTATGTTCAAAATCTACAAAGTGTGAGTAGAGGCACTTTGTGCAGTTTTGATCATTACATTACAGAAAGACAGCAGCACTAGAAGAACACACAGGTTCAAGCAAGGATTCAGAGGCATGTCATATTGTGACTGTGACAGGCTAACTCCTGTTATATTGTCATTAAAATGTGAATCATGTTCTTTGGTGTAACTGGTGAATATTAAGGAGAACTGTGATCTAAACAGAAACCAGAAAGCACTGCTTCACACAACAGTTTGTAGGAATCTGAAACAACTACCAAGTCATGTTATTGAAACCGATACACTAAACGCTTTTAAAAAAACGTGTGGATGAAATGTTTGGACAACACGATAATTAGCTGTAGAGTTGTGCACAATGGACTAAATGTTCTTCTCTCAATTGTACATTCTCCAGTGAAAAAAACAATGGTAAAATCCATTTCCCCAGATTGTATGTTATTAACACAAGGCACTTTCTCAGGCTGAGTGAATTAAAAATAGGATGTTGTATCAGTCTGTGGCCAGTAAACAAACAAGAACATGGTGTTGACCTCTGTCGTAAAACAAATGGAATTTCTGACCTCTCCCTTTAATCTTAACAGAAAAAACAGAAACAGAAAAAAACTTTCTAAGTTTTAATTTTTTATTTTTCCAGTGTATACAGTACCTTAGTATACCTTAACTACATCCTTCCCCTTTACATTTCTGAGTCAAGCAACTCAACCCAGATTTAATTCCCCTCTCTCACTCTTATATCACAGTTGCTTAACATTAAACATTCAACAACAACAACAACATTTATTTATATAGCACATTTTCATACAAACAGTAGAGTAAAGTGCTTTACATAATAAAGAATGGAAAAATAAAAGACACAATAAGAAAACAAAATAAGTCAACATTAATTAACATAGAATAAGAGTAAGGTCCAATGGCCAGGGGGGACAGAAAAAACAAATAAAAACTCCAGACGGCTGGAGAAAAAAATAAAATCTGTAGGGATTCCAGACCATGAGACCGCCCAGTCCCCTCTGGGCAATCTACCTAACATAAATGAAACAGTCCTCTTTGGATTTAGGGTTCTCACAGAAGGACTTGATGATGATGGTCACGTAGACTTCTGCCTTTTAATCCATCCATCATTGTTGGAGCATCATGAAGCTTTGAGTAGGTGGAGGTGGCGCAGGCCACCACCACAAAGAAACCGGAAAAAGAAACAGAAGAGAGAGTAAGGGTCAGTACAGATTTTAGAGCCACATGAATAGCTATTATGAAGAATTGAACATACAGAGTATCAGGATTAAGTTAAATTGAAGTTATAAAAAGGCCATGTTAAAGTAATGTGTTTTCAGCAGTGTTTTAAAGTGCTCTACTGTATTAGCCTGGCGAATTCCTATTGGCAGGCTATTCCAGATTTTAGGTGCATAACAGCAGAAGGCCGCCTCACCACGTCTTTTATGTTTAGCTTTTGGAATTCTAAGGAGACACTCATTTGAGGATCTGAGGTTACGATTTGGAATATAAGGTGTCAGACATTCCGATATATAAGACGGGGCGAGATTATTTAAGGCTTTATAAACCATAAGCAGAATTTTAAAGTCAATCCTGAATGACACAGGCAACCAGTGTAGTGATATTAAAACTGGAGAAATGTGCTCGGATTTTCTTTTTCTAGTTAGGATTCTAGCAGCTGCATTCTGCACTCGTTGCAAGTGATTTATGTCTTTTTTTGTGTAGTCCTGAGAGGAGTGCGTTACAGTAATCTAGTCGACTGAAAACAAACGCGTGAACTAATTTCTCAGCATCTTTCAATGGTATATAAGGTCTAACTTCAGCTATGTTTCTTAGGTGAAAAAATGCTGTCCTAGTGATCTGATTAATATGCGATTTAAAATTCAGATTACAGTCAACAATTACCCCTAAGCTTTTTACCTCCGTCTTGACTTTTAATCCTAATGTATCCAGTTTATTTCTAATAGCCTCATTGTATCCATTATTGCCAATCACTAAGATTTCAGATTTCTCTTTATTTAACTTGAGAAAGTTACTATTCATCCATTCTGAGATACAAGTCAGACATTGCGTTAGTGAATCAAGAGAATCGGGGTCATCAGGTGCTATAGATAAGTACAGCTGTGTGTCATCAGCATAGCTGTGGTAGCTCACGTTGTAACCTGAGATAATCTGACCTAACGGAAGCAGGTAGATTGAGAATAACAGCGGACCCAGGACAGAGCCTTGTGGAACACCATATCGGATATCATGTGTCTTTGAGATTTGATTACCACAACTAACAAAGAATTTTCGCCCTGTCAGGTAGGATTCAAACCAATTTAAGACATTGCCAGAGAGGCCACCCATTGACTAAGGCGATTTCTAAGAATATTATGATCAATAGTGTCAAATGCAGCACTCAGATCTAAGAGGATGAGAACAGATAAATGGCCTCTGTCTGCATTCACTCGCAAGTCATTTACTACTTTAACGAGTGCAGTTTCTGTGCTGTGATTTGTTCTAAAACCTGACTGATTCATCGTATGTTTGCAGTGAAGTCATCAGCCAAACCGAACATAACCTCTCATGCCAGATTTTCTATCTTAAGATATAGAATAATATTTATTGAGTTGAACAAAACAGTAAAATACACAAAAAATCACCAAAATAGGTCTGTGTGAGTTTATCAGAGTCTGAGTCTTTATCATAGTCTTTCTATTGACAATAATATTCTCCCTTTTACAGAGCCTTATTGAAATCCCTCTCTTGCAAAAGATGGCAATAAACATAACAGATTTCAGGGTTAGGGTCTCTTTTACCATAACAGCACCTAACACTGGACAGGCATCTTTCCTTTATCCCTGCATGTCTAGCTTCCAGTTTTAGTCATGTGCCCTAAGACATGTGACCAGAAGAGGCAGGGCTATTTGGCCATTTTGGACTTCACTTAGCATTCTCCACTCTCATACTCTTGTTGTTCCCTTACTGGGTGTGTCCTTTGTTGGCCATTTCAGATCTTTTCATTGGTCTAAAAGAAAAGTATAATTGGGTGTCATCTGCATATGAGTTTGTTTTCTAATGATACTTCCAAATGGAAGAATATAAAGTGAAAACAGTAAAGATCTGAATGTAATGACTGACTACTGTCAGCACATTTCTGCTCATATTAAAGTCAATCGGATAAATAAGAACAAAGAGCAAATTTAAAAAGTTTTTGTCCTCCCAACTCTGACATGTTTTATGGGAATTGTGTTGAAATGTTCTGTTAGGCTGCTCGATAAAGATATGTGTGCTACGTACTGCGCTACTGTGAGGTAAAGCAGATGGATCTCCATCTCATCCCTATTGCTGGTTATATTGTTGAGGGCAGATACCACAAGAATATGATTCTTTTTTAAATGTTATGGTACCCAGGACATAACGCAAAAAAACAGAAATATTACTTTTGTGTAAGGAAGCTGAGGTTCCTGTCTTTCTGGTTACTATTTCAGAAAGTGGATGTAGAGATGGTCCACTACTACAAGTACTTGGGGGTCCACATCAATGACAGGTTTGACTGGTCTTGCAACACAGTGAAACCATATAAGAAAAGGCAGAGAAGACTTTTCTTCCTTAGGAAACTGCATTCTTTTAATGTGGTAAGTGACATACTTCACATCGTCTCTAACTCTGTAATGGCCAGTGCAATTTTCTATGCTGTGGTGTGCTGGGCTGGTAACATCACTTAAAGAGTGGCTCACTGAATCAACAAGCTAATTAAATGGGCAAGCTCAGTTATGGGACACACTGTGGACCCCCTGGAGATTGTAGCGAAAGAGAGGATTAAAACAAAACTGCATGTCTTTGTGAACAATGCTGCACATCCTCTCTCTGACACAATCACACTGTGGACTTTCAGCCAACGGATTATTCACCAGAAGTATGTCAAGAGACACTGCAGGGGCTCCTTTATAACAACAGCAATACATGTGCATAATGCCAAACTGTAATGGGGACTCAGAAGTTTTCTTTCTTTTTTATTTTCTTTGTTTTTACTCATTCTGGTGTGTTTTCAGACTGTTTTGTGTATATATTGTGGAAAGATCAGTCCAGCTACAGAGAGAGACGCAGACCCACAATGTCCAGAGCACACACTTTTAATTTTCTTCTTTAGCACATGCAATACAGTGCACAAATCACCCCAATTAGGCTCAGTCCCTTCTTTCTTTCCCTTCTCCTTATTCTTCTGCCACCTCCACTCCTCTCCTCGCAAGTTCTGTCTTCTTCTTCCCGACTCCGGCTCCCTGAATGGAGTAAGGAGGCCTCTTTTATACTGCACCCGGAAGTGCTCCAGGTGCTCCCCATCCTCTCCTGGCAGAACTTCTGGGTGTGGCAGAAGTGCTGCAGACCAAGGCTCCGGAGCTGTCCAGGCGCCCTCTGTTGGTGGCCACGGGCCACGGCAGGGTTGAGCTTCTCGTGTCCCGAGGGAGGCACTGCTGTTGACATGTCCTCTCCCCCAGTCCTCTGCTCAGAAGGGCCCCGCAACTGTCTGCCACTATATATATATATATATATATATATATATATATATATATATATATATACATATATATACATACAGGGTGACACAGAAAAACAGTAACTTTTGAAAAACCCAATAAAAATAGAAGAAATCCAACAAATAAAATGTATTGACAGCAATTGAACCACTACAACTTGCCTTTTAAGAGACAGTAATCCAAATCATCAATGTCTGAAAATTACGTCCTGTAGATGACGTCCTCCTGTACGTATGCATTCTTCCAATCTACTGTTGAGGTTCCCCATTGATCGCTGCAGCATCTCAGCTGGGATACCATGAATTTCATCTTGAATTCTTTGTTTCAATTCATTCAGTGTCCTTGGCCGAGCCGTGTAGACCCGACTGTTAAGGTAGCCCCAAAAGAAAAAAATCACAAACGGACAAATCTGGTGATCTTGAGGGCCAGGGAATGTCACCAAATCTTGAGATGACACAGTTACCGAACAATTCTCGTACAGCTGACATTGATTGCATTGCAATTGATTACTAAATGGCGAGATTGTTTACAGCTCAAGGTCCCTGTTCCGCAGTGCTGCCAACTGTACATGGCTGCCACTAAGCATTTCAAAAGTTCTCGTTTTTCTGTGTCACCCTGTATATATATATATAATATATATATTCATCTACCTATTTTTATACAGTATTTATTTATTTTAAGATCTTCCATAAAAAGCCAAATGTCAACTAAAGGAATGAAAGATTACATTATCATTTTTCCAGTTTGATGAAAACAAGAAAAAATTATATTCTTTATGAAAAGGGAATTAAGAGAATAAAATAGAGGAGCAGTTTCAGTATAGCATACATGTCAGAGGACCTCTTTACAGGCTCTGCTGAGGTATGTAATAACCCATCGAGATGAAAGGGGGCACTATTGCTAACAATGTCTTCTTCAATTATCTCCACACTGTTGAGAACAACAGTTTGTGCTTTGCTCTCGAATACAGAGTGACACAATGAAAAAAACAACACTTTTACTTACTATGTATTGTTGTGCTACAGACATGACAGAACTAGGCGCAGTCAAGTTGCAGTTCAAATTAGGGCCTTCTCTGGCTATCCGGGAACAAAGCAGTGTCGTCAGCAAATTAAGCATTAAAGCTTTTAAAAATAAAATATGTTCATGAAGGTTAACATCATGCTATACACATAAATGAATGTCATAACAAACTGAATTAATAAGAATCTACTGTCTAGCAGTGTCTCTTAAAGCAATTTATTTTTGTATAGCCAAAAATCTCATAATGGGCTATAGCAGGCCTTGTTTTGTGACAGCCCTCCAGCCTTGGCTCTCTAGGAAAACAAAAAAAAATCTTGTAAAGAAAAAAATGGAAGAACACTTCCAGGTAGGCTGGGAGTGCAATATGTATCAAAATATTTGGTAAATACAACACAATACAACACACAAAACAGAACACAAGTAACCCGTCTTTACAGAGCTAGATGGCCACTCTGTCACTGCCACCTCAGGAATACAATGCAACAGTAGAGACTACAAAATTCAAGAATAGATTAGACAACTCATTAAATATACAGTAGAACTATCACATATGAGGATACATATTTGTTCAAATACATCTCTCTTTTATATAAAAAAATCCTGGGACGAAACAAGACTTTTTCAGAGAGACAAACAAGACATTTTCAGAGAGATGAAGAGAGATTTTCGCCAAGAGATGAATTGAAAACCTAACATGACCAAGCTGGGGCGGAAATAAAAAACAAACAGTAGAAGAAGAAAAGAGAAACAGTAGGAGACAAAGTAGAACGTTGTAAAGAGGTTCAAAAACATTGGCACGATACACTTGCAGAGCAGAGCATTAGTGCTAACAAACGGAAATTATTACTCGGTGAAATAACAGAGCAGCGAAAGAGACTGAATATATGGACATAGGTAATATGAGAGAGCTACTACAAGTTTAATTAAATAAAAACACAATTCGGTCCGGTTTATATTTATTTTTCTGCCTCACTCCACGCTGTCCATGCAATGCGGCTGCAGAGAGCTTAAACAACTCGGCAAATCCATATGAAAACGACAAGGGGTGAGTGAGCTTTCTTGAAGGCTTTTACTGGACATACCTCGTTGTAAACTGAAATATATACAAATGAAACATACAGGCATTTACATGTGTACAATCAAAGACAATAAAGAATGATTTACATAGCAATACATAGCAGACGGTGTACATTAAACAATAAAACTTTAAAAGACACTTACAAGACAAGTGATTTCCACGGTTGGATCAAGTCAAAGAGAAGCGCGCAGACAGAGGTTCAAATTGCTGCGTACCACAACTAACCAGACCTACTGGTTTATCTACCTTAAAGATACTCTTCGTACATGACCAGAACAAGAGGTAAAAGGGGTGCCTACATGAGACACATGGGGTGCATTGTATTCAAATGTTTATTATGGGACCTACGTGCCTTACATGAGTTTCATAGACTTTTATAGCACCACTGTGAGTGTGGGACGTGACTGACTGGTGTGTTAATAAATGACAAGATGAAGGGGGAGCACAGTTCAACAAATAATAGCTGACAGCTAACAACATGTGGCCCAGAACATTTATGATCACAGAGAAGTGATGCAACATAGAATCGAAAGAGTTAAACGATCAGACGTATTAAAAATCCTACAGCCAATAATGGATACAAATCCACACATCCAAAAGTATCACACTTTACACGAAATTTATCTGAAAAACACGGACAAAGAAGTTTTCTTGGATTTCTATATGAATCCAAAAGATCACGCTTGCATATATAATAAACCAACATGTGACGAATTGTCAGCGATAATAGTTTTAAAAGAAATCAAAGACAGAGTTGATATTTGTGTTTATCCAAAAGCACAGCACGATTCGTCGCAAGCGGCAGATCTGGGAAATGACTAGCGTGTAGGGCATGCACAGGGGTTGGCAAGCAGGGGGCAGAGCCCCCTAGTCAAAAATAACATGGAAACTAATTAACAAAAATAATAATAAAAAAAAAACAATATCTGCCCATCAAGTAATTGTACCACTGGCATATTGGGAAAAAACGAGCCAGACACTGTCAGAGTCCTGGAGATCCTGGTCAACTAGTTGCCTACTCCCACTGGCCATTATATAGCAGAGTCAGTGCTGGCCAGTCTGGTGACAGGACGCTTCTACCTGACGATTCCAGTGCTTCTTTATCTGAAAAGGTAAAGCATTGTCTGATCTTACTGATGACAATCTGTCCATAAGTGTTAATCTAATAAAGCACCTTGCAGACATTGCACATGGCATATTTAACATGCATTATATTAAAACTTACAAAATCCAATAATAAAACATAATTATAGCAGATATGTCAGAAGTGGCCTTCAGAAGGAATGAAAACACAAAGAGAAAATGAGTTACATCTTGAACAGTATTATTGCCTTCAGAAGCAAAAAAAGGCAATTTTAGCCCATTTTAGCTGCCATGGAGTTTTGAGGATTAGAAATTGGGAAAAAGTGCAAAACGGACTGAGCATACCATGTGGGCAGAAATATTTAGATTGATCATTGAGCTGCCAACGCATGATTTTAAAGTGAACCTAGAAAACTTGTTCTGTATAACTGAGCAATAATAAAACCAGCAGTTCTTTATGAAAGCAAAAAGCAGAATTGAATTTGCTGCCTATAGGCTGAAAAACGGAAGCTCTGACTTGACAGCTACATTTGCAGAGGCATACTAACCACTAAGTTGATGCTATGGCTCAAAAGCAGAGCCCCCAGATACTCGTGATGAACAGCGCCCACACCTACGGCCCTCACCACAAGTCAACTTAACGTCTTTTTAAAAGTCATCTCCACTCTCACAGCTGGGTGTTGCTTGTTGCCCTTCCAGGCTTGCCTTTTTGTTGTTCACTTAGCACTTACAAAATAAATTATGGCCTCATGATGGATCACTGATTTACTCTGTAGGAATCTGAAAGGAGATAATATAAGCAATTTAAATAATTGATGTTTTGTGGAGATTTTCTTGTTTTGCAATGAAATGCTTTCCTGTCCTGTATAACTGGAGGAGTTTCTTCTCATTAAAAAAAGAGACTATTTTTTCCAAGACATGTGAGAATGTGTAATGAAATTATGCAATCAGTGGAGTTCCTGTAATTAAGACATGATAATTCATGGGATTGTTTGTGCAGCTGTGAAAATCTAAAGAACTGAAATGGACTGAATGATGATGGGGATGTGGGGGGGTTTGGGTGCACAATACATATGAAGTTAAGAAAGTCTTTTTTTAAATTGTGTGAAATTCATTGAAGAAGCTCCAAACCCGTGACTGGCTTCAAATGTTCTGTAGGCCAATAAGCCAGGGCTGTATGGGAAATGAAATGGCTCCCTGGAGCAGGATTACAGCACACAAGGCATTGGGGTCTTCCGGTTTAACTCTACCTCTCAATTGAAGTCATTCCCTTGATTTTATGATATAATGTAATAGGCAAGATGAAGGGTTGCAGCCAAGGTCCACCAGATGTTTCTTGTTGAATAAAGGAGAGAAAGATCACTACCCTGTGCAATTGGCCTGAGAACACATGTGGAATCAGTCCATACCTTTCACTCTTCCTATGCCCTCCATAAATCTCTTGATCTGTATTTAATCTAAAATTTGATGTTTTATAAAAATGTCCTAGTGGAGAAAGCGGGGGTCTATGCAATAGTCTCTCCTCTTGTACAGAATGCTCTTCAAAATTGTCAGTGTTGTCTGCAGCAAAGTGTGAATACATGAGATTGACTGTTTATCCCTTTTCACATATGAGTTCACCTTTAAGGACAGGTCAATGGTGGATGCTTCTTTGTGCAAAACGTTTTGGAATCTGGCACAAACTAATAAGACATGCAGTTGAAACAGAAACATTTAAAACATATCTAGAGGAGATATTTGGAACAGCTTAAAAAATTCCACCACTCCTCACGTGTGCTGCACATACCATTATATACATTTATCAGGTCAGCACCCTCTCCCTGTCTTCAATTTTATAATTTGTTTCTAACTGCGCTTGTTTCACTAATGGGAATTTTTCTATTGTGTACCACAGCAATGTATTTTAAATGGTTCTCAGTGGAAGATATTGCCTGGGTTAATCATTGACCAAAAGTAGGTGAAACTGGGTCGCAAAGGCCAACAAGATTGAGAACTGAGTAGAACAGAATAGAAAGCCTTTATTGTCCTACCACCAGTACATTGAAATTGCAAAAGCTACCTTGTAAACTGTACAAGTGCAACAAAAAACAAATAATAAATACAAAAAGCACACATCCTATAACAAATAAATATACATAAATAAGTAAGGGGTGGAAATTATTACCCACTAAAATAATCATTGTACATACTGGAAAAAAAGTTCTAACATTCTAACTTTAAAATTCTGATGGCCCAAATTCTGATGTTTTGGTTGTACTTGTAATGCTCTTCTACCGCCTGCCGGGGGACAGTACTGTGAACAATAAGTGACCAGGTTGGGAGTGGTCTTTAATGATTTTCCTAGTTCTGCGGAGCCAATGATTTTCTTTGATGTGTATATTACCTTCTGCAGAGCTTTCCTGTCTGCTGCTGTACATCCAGCTTATCATGTTGAAATACAGTATGCTAAAACACTCTTGAAAGTTGAGCAGTAGAAGGTCAACAGCAGCGTCTTCTTCATTTCCACTATCCGGAGAAGTCTCAGGAAATGCAGTCACTGGTGGGACTTTTGGCCAATGTTAGAGTGTCTGATGTCAGGACAGGTCCTCAGAGATGTGAGTACCCAGGAACTTAAAGAAAAAGACCCTCTCCACCAGATCCCCATTGATGTAGAGTGGGGCCGACTTTGCTCTGTGCCTCCTGAAGTTAATGCCTAACTCATTAGTTTTGTGGGTGTTGAGTGGGAGATTATTCCTGGAGCACCACACTAAGAGCTTTGCACCTTGTCCCTGTATGCTGACACCTCACCACTGGATATGAGACCTACTATGGTGGAGTCATCAGTGAACTTGATGATAGTGCTGCTGGAGTAATTAGATGTACAGTCATCAGTGTACAAGGCACAGACACATGGGCTCAGTACACATCCCTGAGGGGAGCCAGTGCTAAGTGTGAGGGTGGAGGACCTGTAGGGGGATAATTCTAATAGTTTGTGGCTAAGTAGTGAGGAAATCCTTTATCCAAGCGCAAAACGAGGGGAAAAAATTCAGGTTATGAAGCTTATCAATCAGCATGCCAGGGATGATGGCAATAAATGCCGAGATATAATCGACAAACAGCATCTTTACATAGGCCCCAAGGAGACTCGTCACTGTTTGATGGGCTGTATTGATGGCATCTATAAGCAGACTGGCAAGGGTCGAAGGTGGGAGGGAGGCTGGCTTTAATTTGCTGGGCAATAAGTCTTTGAAAAACTTCCATGACTGTTGATGTCAATGCAATCAGTTAGTAGTTATTAAGGTTATTGATGACTGACTTTTCAGGAATAAGGATGATAATACCCGATTTAAGACAGGGTCAGCGGTGGCCTGCATCAGTGACAGATTAAGTATTTTTCCACTGATCGGTAAAACATACAGTATTAACATAGTAGTGGCTTGGAAGGTGATGGTATTATAACTCCTGAATAAAAGTGTAAACATTCTGGGCATAGTTACCAACATTTACAAAAAGAGAATTAAAACTTCCAAGGCCCGAGGGACTGGGATATTAGCACTGATCATATTATTTAAAAGGCCCAGCAAAGGCTGTAATGACATAGGCAACTGAAAAGAAAAGAGTTTTAAACAGTGATCACTCTGAGGATTTGATATTTTACATAACCGCCAGGTACTGGAGAGTAAGGAGTCACACTAAAGAGACATAGGAGTGGATCGTGGCACGCGCCTTTCAAATTAGTGCCTTGTATGGCAACAGAATCTTTCAAAGGTGAAACTAGAATTTGAAGGATTCAAGCACAACAGAATAAATTAATGCTAACCCAATGTGAAGTTAAATTAAATACAGTTAATAAGCTACATAAAAGGCCAATAGTCAAAATTAAGCATCATGGAGTTTGGGCACTGTTAACACCGCTGACCATTTTCATTTTGATAGTAAGCTCCCATGTTAATAAGTAAAACCTGGCACAACAGCCATATTAAAGGTGGGTATTGAAACATCTTTTTTAGCTAAGCTGGTTAAGTTATTTGTGTCCGATTGGTGGTCCCTGATGCAACCACCTGTACTGCCTATGGTTACGCCACTGGTCTTATTTGAGCCTGGGTCTTTTGTTTGTTCATGGTCAATAGAAACACAATTAAGCACATTTTCCCAGCATGGAGCAAAAATATAAAAAAAAAAAGACAACCAAATACTTTTACCATACTGTTTTATTGCAATGGCCTATTGTTGTGATTTCCTATCATATTATAAGTACAGTCAGCCCACCTTCCTGTGGGTTTGGTGGGTTTTGACCCACCATAATTCAAAATTATTAAAAAAAATCCAAAATATTCTTGAAAAAGAACATTTGAAATTCCCGCGTGCAGCACTGCCTGCTAAATACGCACAAGAAACGACATGTGCATGTAGGCCGATGCGCACCCAAGCCCAGCCAAGCCTCAGTCCCGTTGCAGCAGCCATTGTGTTCACTTTGTGCGTGCAGTCGTCTTTATGCTTTTATGTAAGTGCTGAACAAATGTTGTTATTGCATATCTGCGGGATGGTCCTGGAATGATATATCCGTGGATAAGGTGGGCCGACCGGCATACACCTGCTGTTTAACAAATGAAACTGGAACCTTTGTGTTGATCTGAAAGTAGGGGCACTGCTGCTAGCAGTACAGTTCAGATATACCAAGTACTGTTGTTTCATTTACAAACGGGACAGCCATGCTAAAGAGCCTCCTTCAGTTAAAGAGAACTGGCTGCTCCTTAAGCATTTGGCTCTAGGGTATAAACCACTTGTCAAACCAACAAAGGCATTTTTGGTTCCTTTTCTTATAAATCCTGGACTTATGAAAATGTTATGAAAGTGTTGAACAAGGAGGGTGAAGGATTGCCATATTTGAGAAAGATTTTTCCTTGAATAACTAACGCAAAGATGAAGGAAAACATTTTTGTTGGTCCACAAATCCGACATGTCATGACTGACAAACAGTTTGAAGATCTGCTAGTGGAAATCATATGGAAGCCATTGTAAAATGTTGTGGAGAATTTTCTGGGCAACCACACAGCACCAAACTACATCCCGCTGGCCACCAACATACTTTAATCAAGCAAAACCATTCATCTTCTTCAGTCACACTTAGCCTTCTTAAGTGCTTATCTTGGTGCAGTCAGTGATGAACTGTGAAAAAGCAGGGCAAGTAGAATCTGTCGATGCTGGCTGACAATTGCACACTGAAATGAGAAGCATCAGATGCTGAATACAAAGGAAAATCATCAGCAAACATTTTTAAGAACACAACTAAAAAAAATGCAATGTGTCAGCTTCATTGGACAATTAAACATGCTAAATTCAATAAAAGATCATTTCATGTTTCACCAAATCCCTTTGTGATACAGTCAGTCTGCAATTATATTCAGCTTGAAGCTGTCTACCATAATCAACAAAAATAAGTAAAAATTAAAAATAAATGTGGACTAGTCCACTGAGCTTTGTGTCACTCTGAGCCCATTCGGTCCCATGACAGTCAGAATTGTAGACACTCTTCACTTGGCCCTTCTTCTTTCGCTTATTTCTAGCCCTGGAGTTTACTGTAATTGACCGTTTGCTGTTAACAGTGTATTACAATATATTGCCTATATTAATGAATTTCTTTCTGTAAAATTAAAATCTAGAAAAAGTTTAAAATTCAGAGCATTTCAATCATTATTACACCAGTAACAGTGCACTGCACGATAACATGCAGTGTATACACTTGACTTGAGCATTTTTCATTCTCTTTCTCTGTACGTTTAGCATTCATTTGGTCAGACGTTGATGCGCTTGGTGTTTCCTGAGCAGCTCTTCTTTCCTCTACTTTAGCGGTCTGCTTCTTCTCTTCTTCCGTTGGCATCTTTTCGCATTAAAACTGATTAAGTCAGTGTTTGTGTTGCAATTACGTAGTACATTTTCCTTTATATTTCACTTACTCAACGGCATCCGGTGGGGGGAAATTTCAGCCTCACCCCGAGTGCCGATGCCCACTTCCAATTTTAAACTGCACCTAGTCAAGGAGGGTTTTGGGGGGGAAGTGGGGCTGTGTGTTGGCATCAGCTGGTGTAGGCCACATGATGCCGGCACTGCCCTCGCCCCCTCAACCACAAAATGCACCTTATCAACACACATCAACATTACATTGGAGCCGTTCTCAGTTAGCTGCCCGGGGCTGGAGGCTAGGAGTGGGAGCTGGCCGTCTGCCTGCGGTCTGGAGTGGTGGGTTGCTTTGGACGGGACGGGGGTGCCTGCTCATTATTACCCCAGCGGAACGGGGCTAACTCTGGCATCCGGGAATGGTTGTGCCTCTGGTACGGCAGCACCGGGACCAGAGTTAGTAGGGTGTGTATGGGGAGTGTGAATGGGTGTCTGGCGTACATCCTTGTAAGTCTTGGGTTGTATGTGTATGTGAGAGCATGAGGGAGGGAGTGTATGACTGTGTTTGTGTGTGACTGTATATGTCAGGTGGGGTTTTGGACTCCTCCCCTCTCCTGGGACATCTGGCAATACTACAACATCTTCGCCTACCCTCCCCTGCCACATTTTTTTTTTTCTGTCTGGTCGCTCCTGGTGGCTGCCTGGTGGGATCTGGGTCCCTGGGCTCTGTTGGGTCCTCGGCGGGGTGGGTCGCCCTTGGGTCCCAGGCTGCTGGGTTCTGGGTCCGGCTGACTCGGGAGTGAGCGGCTGCGGGTGGGCCTGGGGGCTTGCCGTTGATATCACCCGGGACTCTGCCGGCTGCTGGTTGTGGCCCCCCGGGGTGATCCTCTGCGCCTCTCGAAGGGGGGTTGGGGCTTCTCTGGTGACGGCCTCCCTGGGGTCTCCGCGCTCTGGGGTGACCTCTGTATCTCTGGGCTTGGAACTCCCTCCATCTTCCGCACGTTTTTGGGGGCAGGTCTGTGGCCCTTCACACTCACTATTGGATGCTCCTATAGAGAAACCTTACACATACAAGCGTGCGTACGCACACAGGTGCTCACATGGTGATTTCATAAGTATGACTTGGACTTCTTCAGCACATGACCTAAGGCTGTGGTTGGCCTTAAATGCCTTAGTAATTATTACTGTGTGATTTTTCCCCCCCGCCTCTCTTTCTGCAGGTCTAGAAGTGGATTCTGGTTCGTTTATTGTTTATTCTATACGAAAACCCCCCCTTCCCCCTTTACCTCCATCTCTTCCTTTTCTCTCTTCTTTTTCTTTCACTTTTGTCTCCGTGTCCGGTTCGAATCTTAAAAACATCTGAAAATATTTCTAATAAAGTTTTGGTATCAGGCGTGACGTTAGCAGAAGCTGTAACGCTCCACCTGAGAGAAAAACTGTAAGGCTAGTCGCCAGCATTCAGACATCAATTCTGATTGCTTCACAGCCGAACAGGACAAGGTAAAAAAAAAATATATATATATATTTCACTTACGCTGGCACTTCAATCTGCCTCATGAATGATTTAAGATATGAAGAGGTAGGGGAAGTGACGGCGAAGATGGTAGGAATGAGAACGGCACCCGTACACATGTGCTGCACAGCCGCCCTGCTTGCCGCTGCCGAAAGTTGATTCTACAATAAAATAAAATAACAATAAAAATAGGAATAACCTTGGAGGTCAATCATCACCCCGATAGTAGACATTACGTAAGTATATGTGTTCCAAATTTCAGGTCAATGGGTTAAACGGTTTGCGAGCTACAGGTGATTTAAAATCCTGGACAGGCAAATGGACAGACACGGTAGCGTATTAAATATAAAGATTTTCATTTGTGCATACAAAGCCTAAAGTGAAGTTCAATTTTTAAAAAGGTATAACATGAGTATCACAGAAGCACAGTTGCCGAACATCAACAATGTCACTGTTTAATTTTTTAATTTGTTAAATTCAACAAGTAAATAGTAATTATGCGTTAGAGTGTTCAGAAATACAGCAAAACTTCTGCTCAGTTAAATTACAGATTTTCCAACTTTCTGTCTTGTGAAAGCTTATTCATTTTTTATTTTATTAATATTATGAATCCTTTTATAAAAAATTAAGATGCAGATCAACCAAAGACTCATCATCACCTCCCATACATTTATGTTTTAAATCAATCTCAACAGGTTTTGAAATATTGTGTTTTTCGGTTTTGCCTGTAGGGATTATGCAGGGTACTTTTCTTTGCACATCTGTTTGCTTTTTACACTTTAGATCAGGGGTGCCCACACTTTTTCGGCTTGTGAGCTACTTTTAAAATGACCAGGTCGAAATGATCTACCTACATTAAAAATGCTGTACACACACACACACACACACACATATATATATATATATATATATATATATATATATATATATATACACATACACATACTGAGTATACTTTATACATAAAATGTATGTTGTCGTACCTTGCATAAATGAATAACCTTTATGGCACAATAACAATTCAATACTTTTATGGTCACTACAGTATAAGTACAGCCGAATAATGCAGTCAAATAGCTTTTGAATTCAGCCGAGTGAAAAATGACGACTGTCTGATTAACTACGATTTTAGTTCCCTTTCTTTTCTCTTTCTCAGATCACTTTTTGGAAGGACGTCAGTTTCGTAGTTTTTATGAACAGTTCGACTGTGCCTTTCCACAGTTTCCTTCTTTGGAATAGCAATGATAGACTGACAGATCAGACAAACGCACTTCGATTGTGACATTGTGAGAAAAAATTCCTCTTCCAATTCCACATCCAGCCCATACCCTCCCCAAACATTTTTTTTCTTTAGTCGATATAAATTGGAAAGCTAACTAGATCACAGCCAGAGTTTTGCAGTAGCTTGCGAGTTTGATCGTGAGTGCAGGATGACTAATGTGTTACAAGAGAAGAGATCTCAGACTGGCCGCCCTGTATGTCAATCAAGTGACAAATACCATAGGGAGGATATATGATAGACTAACTTTTAAAAAATATTTTTTTGAATGCAACGCGATCTACCTGCACTACCTTTGCGATCTACAGGTCGATCGCAATTGACGTGTTGGACACCCGTGCTTTAGATCATCTAATGTGGTACTGGAAAAAATACCACAAATTTTTGTGGTGCCGTAATGAAGGAGAAACTCCTTCTGCTTTGAGTTCTCATTAAACTACACTGGCCCATTTCAGGCTGTAATGACCTTTGCCTTTTATGTGTGTCATATAACTGTGTGTTAGTTATACACTGAAACATCTTAGAATGAAAATCAGCAGATGTCAACACGCCTTAGAACAGTCAAGTCCTCAGCATACAGTGGCATGCAAAAGTATTTAGTCCCCTTGAAAGTCAGCATAATTTTCTGCATGTCCACATAATTATCCATTCAGTGTTTTTAATGTTATACTCTTATGCTGTAACAATACATTTCAAAAGTCAAAATAAATCATTTTCTGTAGATATTTAACTGAAGAAGAAAAACTCCAAAGTTACTCTTTGCTTAAGTATTCAGGCTCTACGTATTAACACTTGGCCGAGAACCCTTTTGCTACAATAACAGCCTTAATTCTTTTGAGGTAAGTATGTCCCAGTTTTGCCCATTGCTCGGGAAGGATTCTTTCCCATTCTTATTGACAGAATTTATAGAGATCCTCTAGATTTCTGGGATGGTGGCTCTGGACAACAGTTTACAAATAGTCCCAAAGATTCTCAATATGGTTCAGATGACGACTTTGACTTGGCCATTGAAAAACTATTTCAATGTCACTTTGGCCTTATGCTTAAGGTTCATTGTCGTGTTGAAAGATTATTCTTCTCTTGAGTCTCAGGTTCACTGCAGACTAGAAAATGTTCTCTTGCAATATTGTGCACTACTTGTGTCCATCCACTGTCCCTTCAATTCTGACAAAATTCCCAGTTCCAGCACATGAAAACCATTCCCATAGTATGATGCTGCTACCACCATATTTCATTACAGGTTTAATTCTGTCTCATGCTCTATAGCAAATGCTATATGTTCCTTTTATGTGAACCCTCTTAAGAAATGGCTTATTTCTTGCTACCCTCCTGTAGTTTTATGGATAGCTCTTGAAACTGTGGATCCATTCACTTTCACTCCAGTTTCAGCCAAGCAGCATTAAAGACTTCTGAGATTGACAGCTGGATTTATAGTAGCCTCTCTCACCACTCAACATCTAGCACTGATATTTAATTTTGAGGAACGGCTTATTCAAGTAAGACTATGGGTGCTGTGATGAACCTTCCACTTTTCTGATGAAGAATCCAACAGCGCTTAATGGGACATTCAAACTCTTCTATATTTTTGTTGCCATTTCCTGCCTTGTGCATTTCAATGATTTTGTTTCTCATATCAGCAGAATGCTTCTTTGTCTTCATTTTTGCAGTGATTGTCCAACAAAGGCTATGGCAATTACAAAGGGTGCTTTTTATATCCAAACAGATACTGTATAAAAGGACTCATAAGTATTAACTAATTATGTTTAATTACGGTGAAATGACAGCCACCTTTGTGTCATTTGTGATTAATTTGTTATTTGTGTAAACGTGGCGCTTCCAAAGAACAGAGGTTTAAATACTTCTGTAAACACTAACTTTTGAATACTTTTGAGTACTTTTGTCCTCAGTTACATATCTATAGAACAAGGTATATTCTGACTTTGGAAATGTGTTGTTATAATATGAGAGATCACATTAAAACACTGATTGGATAAATATCTGTACAAATCTTTTGTCAGGCAGAAAATTATGCTGACTTTCAAGGGGATTGAATACTTTTGCTTGCCACTGTATATGCAAAGCAAACTTGTTCTGGGGTCCTAAAACAAATGACAACTTTAGTAAGCCATAGTACTCTATATATTGATATGTAAAACACTTACAATAAAAATAATTCCAGATCAGCTGATTCATATTTCAATGGAGATTGAATTCACAATCCAAGCCTCACTGTGGAACAGACACAGACAACCAAACTGACTGAGCTAAAGATGAACTTCCAGCTTAGACGATAAATCCTGTACAATTACAACCAATATTGAATTTCCAATTAACGGCCATTACCCCCCCAGAGCCAACAGTCTCCACTGAAATTGGCTTCAGGCAACATAAGTGACTGAGCTTAGTAAAATCTTTCAGTTGGCTCATTGATCACTAAACGATCAGCCAATAATAACCAATATGGGGATTTCCCTTGGTGCCTACAGCCTGACTTCCCACACACTGATATAAAAAACTCTAACTACCAAGCTGAAGAAGACATCACACCATGGACACTTAACACTTTCACATGCTGTTTTACTATGACTGATATCAGGTTCACCCATCGAGTCCATTGCGGCTTCTCTAAACTAACCGAGGCCTTCAGGCTCTAAGCCATGCTGCAAACCTAACTGACCGAGCTAAAAAGAATCTACATGTTGAGTATTTTCACATGACTTGTCTTTCAAAACTAACATTGTGTTTGCTTTACACTTTGACCTGAATTTGTTACTTGGCCTTGGCCCTGTCATCCTGATGATAGGTCAGACACAAGCAACTTAACAGTCTAAGTTTAGAAAAGATTTCAACAGGCGCATTGACTAATTTTGGTTTTTACAGTCTGCCTTTTCTAACTGCTAATGAGTTCTCCATTTTTTTTTTGTTCTATGCCCTTATATTCTCCACGCTGCCACAGACAAGTTAACAGAAAGAGCCAAAGAAGAATTTCAAAGTGACTTGATGAATATGTTTACAACATTTGTCTATAAACTAATATGAGTTTCTTGTTATAATCAAGGCAGTCTTAATGTATGGGCACATGAGGCTGTTAAGATGGCCTTGATTATAGTATCCACTTTAGGCTCCCCATTTTTGGACTTTCTTAGGATTTATGGACTGTCATTATGACGGTGATGTGACTACAGAGCTATTTTGATTGTTTTTTATTGTGCACACTACTATTTTGTGCTACTTTTGGATGGCTGCGGACAATGACGTCTGGTGCTAATCTTATAATAGTAGGTTGCCATTACATGGGAACTGATTGCACACTTTTTATTTAAGAGTGTGACGTAACAAGAACCTCATCCATATTGGGCTAGAAAACAAACCAACGTCTTTTGTAGTTTAGTAACCAGAAAACAAGACCTTTTTGCTTGTTCTTTTTCAACCTCAGTTTTTGTTTCTTGTGTATTGGGTGTCTGACGATTGTTACTTTAGAATTCTCTCTGGTATTCTAAACTTGGCATCTGCCTGACTTGATTTCTGCTCCGTTGTGCTTTTTATCACTTCCCTAAAGATTACAAGGAAGCTAAAAGGTGTTTCCATGAAGACTTAAAGTCCAAGACTCTGATCTGTTCCTTTCACAACAACAATATTTATTTCTATAGCACATTTTCATACACATGATGTAGCTCAAAGTGCTTTACAGGATGTCAAAGAAGTAGTTACATGCAAAGAAAAAAAAATTAAAATTAGATAATCAAAATAATGCATCAATAACAAACAAAAATAAATAATGCACACTTACATAAGATAGTTATATAATTAAGAGAAAAAGAGTCCTTAAATGTAGAACTGTTTTTTACTATGACTTCAGTGTGTGTTTCTGGATTGTCATTTTGTTTTTCCCAGCATCCTGTGATCTCTCAGAAACCATAACGGTTCTCCCTAGCAGGCTATTGTGGTTTCCCTTAGAGGTTACTAGGTCTTGTGATTTCAGCTTCCCTACAGCCTGGACAGAAACAACCTAACCAGTCGAGCTAAATAGGATCGTCTGTACATCGCCATCTGTGGGTCACAGTGCTGCTACTGTGCCGTAAATGGTTTACAGCGGGGCTTTCCAAGTTCAGCCCTGGGGTACCACTGTGCCTGCGGGTGTTCATTTCAACCAGTTTCACAAATCAATGGTTCAGTGTTATTCCTAAATGATCTAAATGTTTTGTTAGACTTTTTTCTCTCTTATTTTGCATTCAGAAATATGTATTAGTATATTTACATGTAAACAAAATTCAGAAATTAGCATTTTTTGCTCTAACTTTCTTTTCCCATATTCCTTTTAAAATCAACCCTTCTTGTGGATTTTACTTCCTTACAATTAGTGATGAGCAGTGCAGACACGGGAGCAAATGACAATGACACTAAAGGGAGGCAGCTACTTCAATACAACATTCACTTGAGGGCTAATTAATAAGTAAACTCTTAAATGATGAGAAAATACAAACAACACAACCTTAAAAAGCAAGAAAATCAACAATAAATAATGTCACACACACACACACACAAATGCTTGCTACATCCCCCATTTTATAATTCCTGGATTGAAAACAAAAAAAGGGCAGAAACTGGGAAATGACAGCTAGTTAAATAAAGATGGGGCTCCAGTTAAAAGCAGAAGGTGGTTGGGAATGCAGTTAAGGAGGTCCGCAGGACTGAACTTGAGGTCCACCTTCTTTAGACTTTTAGTACAAATTAGCCCACAAATGCATGTAATGTTAATGGTTCTGCTTTAACAATCAGTATCTGCACTGCTCATCAATAACTGTCAGCAATTGGATATTAATTAAAAAGAATACGGTAAAACAAAATTAACATTTAAAGATGTACAAAAGTGCACATTTCTGAATTTTGTTTACATGTAAAAAGCAGGTCGACACTTTGAAAACATCAATCCCACATAGAACTGGGTAAAAGTGAAGAGGAAGAAGAAGAAGAAGAAGAAGATGCTAGTACTACTGCATATAATATACTGTAGTGAAAGAAAATGAACATTTAAAGATATGGCCAAAAATGCCTGAATTTTGTTTGCAAGTAAATATATAGGGTGGTCCAGATCTAATTATGCAATTTTCATTACGTTATAACTTATTAAGTTTATTACATAGAAAATCAACCCAAAAAATCCCGGACCATTGAGAAGTGTGCGAACTGACAACATAAAGAATCGTCTTCACGCCGAACTGGACTCGTTCTCGCATAAATCAAAGTCATCCAAACAATCTGGATCTGCATAATTAGATCTGGACCACCCTGTACTAACAAATACTGCATTTCAGAAGTCATAAGTGAAGAAAAAGTCTAATTAAACAATTATATATCATTTAGAATTAAGTTTGAACCATTTATTTGTGAAACTGGTTGGAATAAAAACCTGCAGCCACATTGCTACTCCTAAGGTCTCATTTATAAAGCTTGTATAGGCACAAAGAGAGGCTCAAAATGTGCATACGCAACTTCCCATGAAGACGTTGGGATTTATTAAAGAAAACTTGATGAGACAGCAACTCTTATGTGTGTGCGGATCATTTTAGTGAACTTGTGAAATCATGACACCCTTGATAAAGTAGGGAAATGTGGCCAAATCAGACAAACGAAAACTCAAGTGCATAATAATACAAATTTATATATTTTACCCATTACTGTGCATTCCATCTTAACTAGTTCCAGAAGGTACTACATTCTTCTATATTAGGGATATCTGTAGAAAATACAGTTATCTAAAAGAGATGCAATTCACGGATTTCATCAGTACCTTATCGAAAAACTACAGCCTCGATTGCATGCTCTTAGTTGTAATCCAGCTCCATCAAGTGAAGCTAATGAATCTAATTGTTACTCCAATGATAGCATCATTACTGACAAGCACTGTCTCCGCACTTCTCTTCATATGATTGGTTGGCCCTCCACTCACATGCTTCCACCCTGTGAGATATGTTAATTCATGGCTGCTACGAGGACGACGAACAGCGATTGACACTCAAAGCAAAGAACGAATTAGGAAGACTGCATTTGATATAAACATGCAAAAAGTTTGGAATTTTCTTTAAAACTTAGCATTGAATGCTTTGCGGGACATTATCTTTTTGTAGAATGTTTAGCTCATTATTAACTTGCAGTTGATATTCTTCGATTTCATATATTCTGTATTTGCGTAATATTATGCGGTATGGTATACTTGATGATTTGTCAATTTCAAGTTTTAAACGTTATGTTTCACCAAATAAACAAAACTCGTAGTGATAGGACTGTCAACCTCTATATGCCTTCACAGTACGTCAAACTTGATCCAAACACAACCTTTGCGAACCGCCACCTTTTTGTTTACAAAATAAGCGCAGGTTAGAGCACTTATGGAATCCAATCACATACAAAAAAGAACAAATTCTCAAATCATGAGAGCAGAGAAATTGATAAGAAAGGAAGCGTAGATGACAGGTGGGACACATGCATTTTAGCCAGCAATGTTAAAAAACACAAATATTGGCTTTCCTACCTTAACCCATTAATGTAAACATACCTAAAAAATATGGTTATTTCGTCTAGCCCTTCATAAATACTTCTGAGTTATCCAGTGCCCAATAAAAAACTCAAAGACATCTTTGATTAGTACCCTTAGTAGGCCCAGCTATTCCTGCTCTGAGGTGTACTGGAGAGTAACAGATGGGCTGATATCCCCAGTAACTTTGTGGGTTCGTAAAATACTGTTCTGTAAATTTCAGGAGGATATCAGTATGAAGAAAAGCAGAACCAGGCTCTCCTATTGGACATAAACAGCGTTGCTACCTCCAACGCATTTGCAATGCAAAGAAAATAACAAAATTGCACTTTTAGTCCTGCTTTGTACCCAGAGAGTTCTTCTGCACTGTAAGGTGAGAATGGATTAGTCATAACCATTGAGTAAGTTTGAAATGATGTGATGATAAAGTGGTCAGTTCCTGGAAACGGAGTCACATCCCTCCATTTCTGACATATGCCCAAGCCTATTCTTCACACACATTAAGCACATCTCCAACTCAAAGGCACCACCTGCGGGCTGCATTATCCCAAGCACCCTGGTGAAAGAGTAAGGTTATTATTTTGGATTCCATCTGGAGTTTAGCAAACAAACATTCAAATGCACATAACTAACAGAAAGTTGTCTGCTTCATTTACTTTCCCTTTTCATCTTGCAGATGCAGCATCCTGGCAAGTGTGCGATGAGGGGCATGACAGCAGAGCCAGCAGAGACAATAGTCAGTCAGCTGTGAAAGCCGGCTGCCTTATGGTTCCACCTGCTCATTCGATGAACCCATGACAGAGCTCTTGTTTTTGGTTCACAAACCTTTTAAAAGAATCAGGCTTTTTTGACCTTCATTTCCTGAAGCAAAATAATGAAGTAATCGTTTTCATGTTTTTAATGGGCATTTTTGTGGGCAACTAGGAATTACAACATTTTTTTCAAAAGGCATTTAGAAGTTCAAATGAGTATGTGCATCACAGAAGGAACAACTCAGCCTTTGTCCTTCACAGTTAAATAGGACAAGTCACACAGTTGCAGCGCTTCTCAGGTCAAGGAAAACCACTTTTAGAAAAGTTCCAGAAGATGTAAAACTCCGGCAAGAGAAATGACCGGTCAGCTTTACCACTTAAAGGACATGTAAGGAAAATAGATCATTCACATTACAGTATTTTAGGAAACACAGTGGATTCAGAAAATTGTCAGACCCCTTGACTATCTGCACACTTTATTGTGTTGTAAATTTAATTTTAAATGGAGGCATTTGCATTTTTGACCATCAACCTACACACAGAGTTTGTATTGCTTCAGATAATCTTCTGGTTTTGGCAGGATTGGCTTCATGTCATCGGTAACCCTGAGACTGCAAGCTGGATACTTTGGTTAAAGACGCAGAATCAAATGTACTAACCTTCCCTCTGTATCTACAGTAGATATTTGTGTAACACATTGTTCAATTTAGCTCACAATTGTTCATCATATATATTTCTCCTGACTCGGATTATCCAAAATGTACCTGGTTCAACACTCAATTGTCAACTCTACACTCCTAGTGTGCCACTTCACCTTACTCAACTAGATTAATCCTAACCCACCTTCCATAACACATTGGGGAAAAACATCCTCTTCTACTCCACATTAGAAAAAACAAATTTACTTTTTGAGTAACTGTTCAAAACATGTTCAGAATTTGGCAGACTTTAATTAAGCATGCTGAAGCTCTGCTAAGCCTTGGGATGCCTCAGTATCACTGATTGACTGCTTCATATGACATCTTCTGATTTCATGCTCTCTAGATGGGATTTAAATAAGATGTAGCATGACAGGTCTGCTGACTTGTAATTCATCCCATTACTGCCAGAAGAGATTCTACTTTGCTAGGGCTTTGAGCAAGGCCCTGAACCTGAAAATTGCTCCAGGGTGCTAAATATAGCCTGACCCTACACTCTGACCTCCAAAGGTCCTGCAAAAAGACAATTTCCCTTCAGTGATTGGTAAAGTATATCAAATAAAAATCAAAATCCATTCTAAAGTCATTTATAAAATCAATACAGATAAAAACTGAAAATAAAAAGACTAGATTGAGGAGGTTTAAACGCACAGGGTGTTGCACTGTAGCACAATGGTTTAGGCTGTCAGTTATCTTTTTTGTACAGTTAGAGGATACCAAATATCAAAGTCAAAACATTCCCAAAATGGTGCACTATATATACTATATATATATATATATATATATATATATATATATATATATATATATATATACAGTGGTGTGAAAAACTATTTGCCCCTTCCTGATTTCTTATTCTTTTGCATATTTGTCACACAAAATGTTTCTGATCGTCAAACACATTTAACCATTAGTCAAATATAACACAAGTAAACACAAAATGCAGTTTTTAAATGATGGTTTTTATTATTTAGGGAGAAAAAATCCAAACCTACATGGCCCTGTGTGAAAAAGTAATTGCCCCCTTGTTCAAAAATAACCTAACTGTGGTGTATCACACCTGAGTTCAATTTCCGGAGCCACCCTTAGGCCTGATTACTGCCACACCTGTTTCTATCAAGAAATCACTTAAATAGGAGCTGCCTGACACAGAGAAGTAGACCAAAAGCACCTCAAAAGCCAGACATCATGCCAAGATCCAAAGAAATTCAGGAACAAATGAGAACAGAAGTAATTGAGATCTATCAGTCTGGTAAAGGTTATAAAGCCATTTCTAAAGCTTTGGGGCTCCAGCGAACCACAGTGAGAGCCATTATCCACAAATGGCAAAAACATGGAACAGTGGTGAACTTTCCCAGGAGTGGCCGGCCGACCAAAATTACCCCAAGAGCGCAGAGACGACTCATCCGAGAGGTCACAAAAGACCCCAGGACAACGTCTAAAGAACTGCAGGCCTCACTTGCCTCAATTAAGGTCAGTGTTCACGACTCCACCATAAGAAAGAGACTGGGCAAAAACGGCCTGCATGGCAGATTTCCAAGACGCAAACCACTGTTAAGCAAAAGAACATTAGGGCTTGTCTCAATTTTGCTAAGAAACATCTCAATGATTGCCAAGACTTTTGGGAAAATACCTTGTGGACTGATGAGACAAACGTTGAACTTTTTGGAAGGCAAATGTCCCGTTACATCTGACGTAAAAGGAACACAGCATTTCAGAAAAAGAACATCATACCAACAGTAAAATATGGTGGTGGTAGTGTGATGGTCTGGGGTTGTTTTGCTGCTTCAGGACCTGGAAGGCTTGCTGTGATAGATGGAACCATGAATTCTACTGTCTACCAAAAATCCTGAAGGAGAATGTCCGCCATCTGTTCGTCAACTCAAGCTGAAGCGATCTTGGGTGCTGCAACAGGACAATGACCCAAAACACACCAGCAAATCCACCTCTGAATGGCTGAAGAAAACAAAATGAAGACTTTGGAGTAGCCTAGTCAAAGTCCTGACCTGAATCCAATTGAGATGCTATGGCATGACCTTAAAAAGGTGGTTCATGCTAGAAAACCCTCAAATAAAGCTGAATTACAACAATTCTGCAAAGATGAGTGGGCCAAAATTCTTCCAGAGCACTGTAAAAGACTCATTGCAAGTAATCACAAACGCTTGATTGCAGTTATTGCTGCTAAGGGTGGCCCAACCAGTTATTAGGTTCAGGGGGCAATTACTTTTTCACACAGGGCCATGTAGGTTTGGATTTTTTCTCCCTAAATAATAAAACCATCATTTAAAAACTGCATTTTGTGTTTACTTGTGTTATATTTGACTAATGGTTAAATGTGTTTGATGATCAGAAACATTTTGTGTGACAAACATGCAAAAGAATAAGAAACCAGGAAGGGGGCAAATAGTTTTTCACACCACTGTATATATATATATATATATATATATATATATATATATATATATATATATATATATATATATACACACACACATACTGTATATATAGAGTAGACCAATGTAAAACAATCTTTTTTCAAATGTGTATGATTTTATTGTTCAAAATGGCAAATACCAAATGTATGTGGCAAAGTCTCATTTGTATGGTAGACATCTTACTTGTCTGCGGTGGGCTGGCACCCTGCCTGGGGTTTGTTTCCTGCTTTGCACCCTGTGTTGGCTGGGATTGGCTCCAGCAGACCCCCGTGACCCTGTAGTTAGGATATAGTGGGTTGGATAATGGATGGATAGACATCTTACTTGTATGTCATATATCCAGTTAACACAGCAAATGTCTTGCTTACATATATACTGTATTCTGTATGTACAAGAAATGAGTGTCGTATTTTATGATTGGTTGGTATCCTCTAAATGTACAACAAATCACAGTATATAAACGTTGGCACCTTTTTTTTTTTACAAACAACATCCCATACAGTGGTTAGTACTCCTCCCTTGGAGCTCCAGCAAGCTTCCGTTCTGGTCACTCATATCTGTGTGGGCTTCTCTTTAGGTTTTTAATTCTCTTTCCACATACCAATCTGCCAGTGTTATGTTGAATAGTGACATTAAATTGTCCCAGTATTTGTGGGTATGACCCTTCCAACAGTTTTTCAATTTACTGTGTATTACTGAGGGCAATAGGAGCATGGTCATTTGTATTTTTGCTTGTTCATTTTATCCATGACTGCATTCCAAACCGGCTTCTCAAAATTTAGCAGACAATCCAGAATGGGATGTCATTCCATAACTTGTGTACACACATACTCATAAAAGGCTTTGGGCCAAACTCATGCTTTGGCAAGAAAAACTTTGCTAAAACACAAACATTGAGACACTCTTAATTCCATCAAAAGGGCCAATTGTCTCTCCACAGGGCCATTTTAGACTGCACCCTCTTGGCCTTATTCTATAAAATGATCAGTCCTCAAGTGAAAACCCAGAGATGTCTTCTCATGGTACCAGTTAAAACATTTGACATTTTAACATTGAAGAACAAGCATTAACAACTGACAACCTTGATAGACAAAGCTTTGCATCAACAGTCAAACAAAGGGATGGGCTTATGTGCACCTAAGAAATCAATGGTAAGATGTCTACTCCTTCCACTAAAAACCATTGCACATCTCAGGTCTGTGCTCTTTCTATTAAGATCACTGTTCTTACCCTAGCCATAATTTCTGCTCTATATACCATTAACCACATTGCTTAGGGTGCAGTTGTATTAAAGGCTGGAGCAATTCTCTTTACTCCAAAGAGCAACCTGGTGCTGGGATGAGTAAAACACAAGACTTGTCTTTATTTGGCAATTAATTCAAACCTCACTAAAGAAAAGCAAGTGCACAAACAGAAGGAGACCATATGTAAAGCCACACATTCATCTTGCTAAAGAGGGGAGCTGACTGATCACCAACACTTCAGCAGACATAAACTTTGCTAGCAGAAGTGGACACAGACACTCAAAGAGAAAACAGCACTACCACCCACAACCAGAAGGTGACACCATGGATAAGGAGACAAACTCCAGGAGAAAGGAAGAAAAATGCATTGAAAATTGTTCCATGTAAGCCAGAGAAAGCCAACCAGGAATGGAGCAACAACACTAAAACCCATGTACACCTACTTTAATTCCGAGAGCTGTTAATTGCAACTTAGTAGTTAGGATAAAGCCAGTGTTATTGCATTGGTTTCATTTTAACTGAAATGTAATAACCTTGTGATAAGTCTTTAGCTGCTATAAATTTCTTCCAAAATCCAGTGTGAAAGTTCAGAGCAGCATCGTGCACACATGCACACATAGACTACTAAGTCAGATACTGAATAACTAGATAAAGAACGTACCCATCCTGACCATACGGATTGAAAGATCAGAACTCATAAGTTATATGCCTTGTTCTGTTGGAGAGAAAATATTGAAGTAAACTTTATATTGGTTGTTAATGTCCTTCATCTATTTATATCTATATATACTTGCATATACCTTTTTCTGTTAACCTTATTTTATAAATATACTAGCAGAATACCCGCACTTCGCAGTGGAGAAGTAGTGTGTTAAAGAAGTTATGAAAAAGAAAAGAAAAAATTTTAAAAATAATGTAACATGATTGTTAATGTAATTGTTTTGTCATTGATATGAGTGTTGTTGTCATATCTATATATATACTAGCAAAACACCTGCACTTCGCAGCGGCGAAGTACTGCGTTAAAATTTTTATTAAGAAGAAAAGTAAACCTTTTTAAACTGAGGGAAAATATGCCAATAATTATTTGTTAAGGATCTCTTTGTATACCATGTTGTCAGTTCGGCCCTCCAGTTGTAATATGACCAAGCTGTGCACTGAGCTTACTCTTAAGGATGCAACGTACAGTTGGCCATGTGAACAGTAATCTTGTCTCAAATCTCACAGCTTGGATTACTGCTTTCATAATCGGTTTGAGTTTCATGGTTTGTTTCAATTACAACAGTATTTGCAGGATTTGTTGTGTTGAAGTGACATTCGGCATCTGTCAAGCGTTCTAAGCACACAACAGGTTTCATCGAAAAATCACATCCAGCTTTTGAGAGTTTAAACATTCATAAACATCAAAGTGTGCACTACTGAAATCATCACCTGTGAATCTAAGATGTTTAAGAGGCATTGGAGGTTGTCGAAAGGTGTAAAATATTTGGCCATTTCGGTACACTTGAAAGCAACAACCGAACAATTCAGTGGCAGCCATCAACTCACATGCAGAACCATAGGTGAAGGGCTTAAGCATTTCACTCTTATAGTGCTCCTGTGTAGTATAATTATCTCCTGTACCGTCATTAGTCCACACCTTGAACCTGTCCCAGTCATTCAATACATAAGACACAATGTTCCTCCGGATATCAAGAGTGAGCCTGATATGGCCGTGCAATATGATCATCTCGATAGACATGGTAATGGGGGTTGGAATGATAAAGGAAATGGGTACCTGAGCAATGTAAAGTAAGAGTAAAATACCTACACAATAACTATAATTGTAATAAACAAACAATAAAACAGTGGAGAAGCCGTGGATTAAATAAAAATAAAAATACTGTAATTATCAGTAGGGAGACGTGAATCCTGTGGCGAAGCAAGGAAGGGAATGTAGAGACCGGAGTGACGGACGGCCTTATATAGGCAGGTAGCCAACAACGTGGGAGGCATTGGGATGGGGGACCCAACGCCGCCTCACACGGCGACCGAGCTGCAGGCTATGGACGTATATATGTACGTAAGTAGGATTCAGTTAGCGTTGGGAACCCATGTACCAAATTTCTTGAAGATGGGCCCATAAGTAACAAAGACTGTTGGAAAGTTCAAAATTTGGCGGCTGACAGTGGCGTCATACCACCGAAATAAATATGTACATTGGTTTCGGTTAGCACAGGGAAGCCGCCTACCAAATTTCGTGAAGATGGGGCCATGAATAAGAAAGTTCAATATGGTGGACGTTGTTGACCGTTATGACCGTTACGTGTAGAATTTCTAAATTAAACTTGCTTAACTTTTGTAAGTAAGCTGTAAGGAATTGGCCTGCCAAATTTCAGCCTTCTACCTACACAGGAAGTTGGAGAATTATTGACATTTGGAAAATTCAATATGGCGGCCGACATTGGTGTCATACCACTGAAATAAGTACGTACATCGGTTTTGGTTAGCGCAGGGAAGCCACCTACCAAATTTCGTGAAGATAGGGTCAGCCTTCTACCTACACGGGAAGTTTGAAAATTGGTGACGTTGGAAAGTTCAATATGGCGGCCGACAGTGGCGTCATACCATCGAATAAGTAAGTACAGCGATTTCGGTTTAGCGCAGGGAAGCCGCCTACCAAATTTTGTGAACATGGGGCCATAAATAAGAAAGTTCAACATGGCGGACGTTGTCGACCGTTATCAACCGCTATGACCGTTACATGTAGAATTTCGAAATGAAACCTGCTTAACTTTTGTACGTATGCTGTAAGGAATAAGCCTGCCAAAGTTCAGCTTTATACCTACATGGGAAGTTGGAGAATTAGTGATGAGTCAGTCAGTCAGTCAGTCAGTCAGTGAGTGAGGGCTTTGCGTTTTATTATTATAGATATCTATATATATATCTCTATATATATATTTATATATATAGCAAAATACGTGCGCTTGGCAGCGGAGAAGTAAAAAGAAAAGGAAACATTTTAATAATAACGTAACATGATTGACAATATAATTGTTTTGTCATTGTCATGAGTGTTGCTGGCATATGTATATTGTCAGGGATGCCAGGGGCTATGACCCGGCCGGGACGCCAGGAGGGACCGGAAGAGGGTCAGAGCCCGCCTGACCACGGGGGTTCGCCTTCCGGGTTGCTTTGGGAGCCACGGGTCAAGGGCTTGGAAGCTCTTCCCTGTAGGGGCCCGTGGCCACCGCCAGGAGGCCCCAATGCCTTGGGATTTGTTTCCCCAGCACTCCTGCCACACCAGGAAGTGCTGGGGAAGACTTTGGACGGTGCCCGGGAGCAGCCGGAGGACAGCCGACACTTCCGCCACGCTGGGGCGTGGCCAGAAGATTGCCGGGAACACCTGGGGCTCATCCGGGTCCTCCATAAAAGGGGCCGTCTCCCGTCATTCAGGGCTGGAGTCGGGTGGAGGTAGGACGAAGCTGTGGAGAGTGGAGGCGGCCCAAGAAAGGCATTGTGGACAGGACATTGGGTGTTTGGGGTTTTTGTGCACGTGACTAGGTCTTTGTGACCGATGAACTGGGGTCTTGGTGACCAATATAATTGTAAATAATTTGTAAATAAACGTGTGGTGGTGTCAAAACAACATGTCCGCCTGTCTGTGCCCGGGTACCGCTCACATCTGGCGTAGTCGGCAGGATGCTCCGCCTGTTTCAAGGCGGAGACCTGTTCTAAAAATAGTGTTGTGGACGCCCGGTGCAGCAGGGGACCCCACCCACGTATCGCTGGTGCTGCGTGCACACAGCCCCGCTGGGTAAGGAACCCCACGGACCGCCAGGGGTCCGCAGGAGGGCCGTTATTCCCTGAAGCGGGCGGGCGGCGCATTGGAAGAGTGCAGCGCTCCAACGAAGCGCCGCTGCTGGAGGCGCCGGGACGGCATGGCGCCCAGAGAGGCCTCGCCGAGGACGCTTCCTCGGTTTGACGGGACCTGGGAGGTGAGTTCCTGCCTATCGGCAGCCGCCCTTGGGGCCGGGCGTGTTTTGTTTTCCAGGCAGGGACCTCCAGGATCCGCGTCAGTGGCGGGCGATGCTGGTTTGCGGGCTCCGCAGCAGCGGCAGCCGCGAGGGCTGCGAGGAGGAGACGCTGCAGCTCGACAGGTGCTGGCAACAGCAAGGCTGCCGGCAAGCACGTCGCCGCCGCAGAAAGGGAGCCAAGATGGCCGCGGACCGGAAGTCCCTCCCCCTGACAGGCACGCGATTGGACGGTGTGTCTTGCGTGCCCGCCGATGACTGTAGAGAGGCGGACCAGGGAATGTCCATCACGGGCAGGGGGAAGACCCGATTGGGCCGGAGGAGAAGGCCCACAGGAAGTGGCCGCGCCGGAGGCCGACAGTCAGGTAGGCTCGCGTCGGTTAACTTCCTGTCTTTGCCGGCTGCTTTGGCGGAGCTGGAGGCGTCCCTTCAGCCCGCCGGGCAGCGTATTACAGATGCTACGTGCCCTCGGGCTGAGGTGCTGGAACTGGAGAGGAAGGCGCGGCGCTGAGAACGTTTCAATCGACAACGGGACGGCGCGACGCTGGAATCTCCAGCCGGAGAGGTATGGCGGAGACGGTGAGTACAGCCGACTCCGTAAAGCATATGGGAGGGGCTGCTGAAAAAGGCTGTGATGACAATGATCAGTTCCGAGTAAGCAGCCCTCCGACAGGAGTCGGCGCCGCGACTGTATCGCGCGGCGGGGGAGTCCGAGAGGGCGCTGAATGGACACGGGCTGCTAAGTGCCCGGGTCCTAGCGCCCGCCCGAGTCGGCTGCGGTCTTGCGCCGACTATAGGGACGCAGACGGGACAGAGGCGCCTTTTATTCCATAAGGAGTCTCAAACCGTCATGGCGTCCCAGAGTGAAGGGAGGAATAAGAGGCTGGGTGCCGATTCCTCCGATATGTTACGGACGCAGACGGGAAAGGGGCTCGTGTTGATTAATACGGAGCCGCATATCGTCAAGGCGTCCGAAAGTAAAGGGAGGATTAAGAGGCTGGGTGCCGATTCCTCCAATAAGGTGAGACGCTTGCTGGGTGCACGCGTGCGGCTGGCTGCCCTCTGGGAGAGCAGAGGGAATCCCTGAGGCCGGCGGAGAGAGAGCGGGCGGTGCCGACGATTCCATCATCGAGAGGGACACGGAAGCCGCGGAGAGGGTGCCGATCAGGCAAGTGCCGGGGTGCCGGTTGGAGGGGGGAACGCTGCCCGTGCGTGGCACGAGCTGGGTGCTTTGGCAGCGGTTCTGCCCCTGTGTTCTCTTTTGTAGGGACGGACCCCGGGCGAGTTGAAGGGGCCCCTTCGGCGGAACAGCCCTCTGATGTCGGGCCGTCTGCAGAATGATCTTTCTGTCGGTGCGCAGGTGCGCCCACAGCTGGAGGAGCCAACGGGGGAACGAGTGGCTCAGAACAAAGGGGCGTGGAGGTCCCGGAGGGGGTGCCTACCGAGGAGGCCCCGGGGTGCCGGTAAAAGGGGGGAGCGCAACCTGTGCGAGGCACAGGGATGCACCATGGGTTGGTGCGCAGATTGTGTCTCCGCCCCTGTCCCTGCTAGGAGTGCGGGGCCGGACCCCGGCTATCCTCGAGTGGGACCCGCTTGGGCTCTGCTGCCCTCGGGGGGCGGGTCGCTCTTACCCACGAGTGGTCTTAGCTGGCTGTGGGGCACTGTCAGGGATGCCAGGGGCTATGACCCGGCCGGGACCTTTTGTAAGTAGTGCCTGGAGGATTCAGTGTGGAGAAACTCTAACTTGTGGGTTTTTCTGTGAGTATTTGGTGGCAGCGTCACAAAATCACTTCTGTAAGACAGCGTCAGCTGCAGAGCTCAGCTCAGAACGAAATGAGGTGAATGGGAGGGGAGATGATGACGTGACTCCCCCACCCATTTTAACTGTCAATCCCCCACAAACACAGTCTCTTGGAATTTGCATAAGCACAGCCCTTCACCTGCAATTTTAACTTAGTTACAAAGTGATCAAAACTCTCACTTATATCCTGCGTCCTCTCATTAAACTTGTATCCCACATTACCCGTGGGCATGACAAACGCCAGCGGCAGCCTGTCTATGAACTTAATTTAAACTTTAGGTTTACACCGTGCTTTGTTTACGAAGTAGCAGCACTCATGAATATGGTTGTATATGTCACTCGCTCGCTTCTTATTGTTTCGCTGCCTTCTCAATTATATAATGCATGTTTTCTTCAGCGCTTTTTGGAGCTCTTCCTGGTTTTCTACGCACTGCGTTGACAGTCAGTTCACGTGATTACATGGGAGGTGTGATGATGTCACATGAAACTCCGCCCCCCACTGCTTTCAAGCTCAACTCCATTACAGTATATGGAGAAAAATAGCTTCCAGTTATGACCATTACACGAAGAATTTCGAAATGAAACCTGCCCAACTTTTGTAAGGAAGCTGTAAGGAATGAGCCTGCCAAATTTCACCCTTCTACCTAAACGGGAAGTTGGAGAATTAGTGATGAGTCAGTGAGTCAGTCATTTAGTCAGTCAGTCAGTCAGTCAGTCTGTCAGTGAGGGCTTTGCCTTTTATTAGTATAGGTTGTATAATTTGATTTATTGAGCCACGCATGTCTGGGTTACTTGTTCAAAAAGAGTCCATCACCACAACCGGACCACAACAGAAAAAGTAAACTTTATTTGTTTAGACTATCGCTGATGTATGAACCATGTTCTTAAAGTATACAGATCTCTTAACATTTCTGGTGTCCTGGCTGGAAGACAAAACTGTTATCCTTGAGTGAGGGATAAAACACTCACACTCTACATTAATTAGGTATACCAGGGAGGGTGTATTACTATTTTTTTTTTATTTAATTATTGGTATTGTCAAAGACAACACTATTAATTTATAAAAGGATTGATTAACATCCAAATTGTCCCTAGTGTGTGGGTGGGTGTGTGTGCCCTGCAGTGAGCTGGCACCCTGCCCGGGGTTTGTTTCCTGCCTTGCGCCCTGTGCTGGCTGGGATTGGATCCAGCAGACCCCCGTGACCCTGTAGTTAGGATATAGCGGATTGGATAATGGATGGAGGGATGGATGGATTGATTAACATGAATCAGTCAATTCTTCTTCTCACACCATGCAGTACACATATCCTTACCGGCCAACCTAACATCACCAATGAATCTAATACATGTCTTTAAAATTTGGGAGGAAAACAAATTCATCTGAACACAAAGAGAAGACGCACACCCAACAGAGAAAGTCATTTGGCTCACAATTGAACCTTGAAGCTGAAGGGCAACGTCATGTGTTACCAAATATTCAAACCTTTCATGATATTTTACAGAACTTGAAGCTGTGCCTGTTGTTTAAAAGGCTCACAAGAGTACTAACAACAGGAACTGCTCCACTACTAATGTAGACTTCATCACTCATATCAGTACTATATTTTATAAGTTATTTTTAAATCATGTTCCCCTTTTTATTTTTCATTATTGATAAGATCAACCTACAGAATATTTTATACCAATAAGAAATAAAGAAAAATTTTCACTAACTGGATGACACATAAACTAATCATAAATGAGAAGAAGCTAGTAGACCATTACAAAAATAATACTTGAATTGTTAGGATTGGATTATTTAGAATAATTCACCATTCTTATCAGATAAGAATCCTAATGAGGAAGGACACAAATCAGTGTTACTTCACTGTAGGTCACATATTATTGTCAAAATTCTCACATTAATGAAAGTTTGGTCAATTTAGTGTGCTTAATATAAACCTGGAATTGACCATCTCAGACCCCTTCTCAGTGCCAGGGCTTAATGGCAATGAAAGTGAAAGGGAATTTCACTGCTATTATGACTGCTTGTTACTTTTTTTGAAAATTTCATGGATTTATTTCTGTCAAACCTCAAATATATACCACTCCCCTTTGACTTTGTTAAATGTTATTTTATCCATCCATTATCCAGCCTGCTATATCTTAACTACAGGGTCACGGGGGTCTGCTGGAGCCAATCCCAGCCAACACAGGAAACAAACCCCAGGCAGGGCGCCAGCCCACCACAGGGTGCACACACACACACCAAGCACACACTAGGGACAATTTAGGATCGCCAATCCACCTAACCTACATGTTTTTTCGACTGTGGGAGGAAACCGGAGTACCCAGAGGAAACAGATGCAGACACGGGGAGAACATGCAAACTCCACGCAGGGAGGACCCGGGAAGCAAACCCTCCTAACTGTGAAGCAGCAGCGCTACCCACTGCGCCACATTTCCGCCCAATTATATTTTATGTTTAATTTAAATTAGACCGGCTATTTAAAATTTTGGAATGGTGTAGTGGAGTGCACTATAGATCCAGCATCCTGCATTTCAACCCCTTGTAATGTCTGTGTGGAGTTGATCTGTGCTTTCCTGTACTGCCTGACTTTTTCTCTGGGTACTCCAGTTTTCCTGCTATATCCTTACAGTTGTTCCTGTAAAATGGCTGTGTGTGTGTGGCCTATGATGGACTGGTAACAAGTGAGAGTTAGTCTCTTTTAACATCTAATACGGCTAGCATACGATTTGGTTGTCCGTGACCCTAAAATGGATTAGGCAGTTATGACAATGCTATGTTATACATTCAGCATTTTGCATCCTGTGGTTTTGATGTCACCATAATTCTTATCAGGGGTTTAGAATGATTTGCAAATAATCTGCTTTACACAGATATTGTAAAATAAGCTCTTCCTCCTTATCATATTTCAGCATACTGTTTAGGCTCATTGTTCCCCCATCTCAAACTTCCTGTCATTATTTTTACCTTATTTAAATGTTTTGCATTTACGTATGAGTATCTACCGTTAGGCTAAACATCAGTTACTGACACACACCCTAATCTTCTGGACTTTGCACATTTCCTTCATGTCCATATGGTCTTTTTCCTAATACACTTTTTCACTCCCGCTTCCCAATGGCACATGTTTTACAGTAATTGTTGACTCTGAATTGTGAACTTATCATCTTTATATATTGTTGTCCTTGTCCAGCCATGATTTCTGCATTGTAGCAGGCATTGGGAAAAAAAGCAGCTCCAGACATCTCTGTAATGGAAAAATGTGGTTGGTTCTACCGTCTTTGTTTTAAGTGGATATGTGGTTTATGAATATCGACTGTCTTCCATTATTGTTACAAGGTTGCCATTGGGACACTCTTTTCAAATATTATTTTGCTGAGGTCTTGTGGTTAACTGCATCTGTGAATATTTCTCTTGTTGCCCACACACAGATTGTGTCTCCCTACTGACATTAGTATGCTCGATGTTTTGTTAATGAAAGTGGAGAGAAAGAAAGCGGTGGGTACAGTTTTAGTCCCACTGTGGATTCACTCTACTTTTGTAGCCATAAACATAACATCATTATTATCGTTTATGACTTGTATCTCCATGCCCAACCTCTGGTCACTTTCTTTTCATAATATACTGTATTTTTAGTATATTATAATTGTAATATTTTTTATGAGAAATCCCCACTCATTGCCACCTTCTTCCAGTGACTAGTCTTTCCACGTCATCCCTGCTACATTAACAATTGTCAATCACTGAAGACCAAGTAAGGATACAACTGAGGAAGCTACACACAGGAAAAACTGCAGGACCAGATGGAGTCTGTCCTCGAGTTCTTAAGGCCTGGGCTGACCAACTTTGTGGGGTCCTCTGTCACCTGTTCAGTCTGTCCCTAAGGCTTCAGAAAGTGCCACTGTGATGGAAAACATCCTGCATTGTTCGTTTTCCAAAGAAGGCAGGCGCCTCCTCACACAATGAATACTGACCAGTGGCACTTAAAACTCACATCATGAAGACCTTTGAGAGGCTGGTCCTGGACTATATGTTCTTTTTCCTCTGGAGTCTGTGTTCCTTTCATGTGGGACATGACATTCTCCACATCTTCTACAACTCTGTAGTGGCCAGTGCAATTTTCTTGGCTGGTCACTTCAACAGAGGCCTACCAAATCAACAAGCTAAATAAAAGGGCAAGTTCAGTTATAGGAGTCACTCTAAACCCCTTGAAGGTAGTTGCAAAGTAGGGAATTAAAACAAAACTGAGTACCATTAAGAACGATGCCACATATCATCTCTCTGACACACCTCTCGGCCAACAAATCAGCAGAAGTGGGTCAGGAAATGCTGCTGAGCCTCCTTATACCAACAGCAGTACGCCAGCATAATAACTCACTGGGACAGTCAGAACTTTTCTTTCTTTTTAAGGTTTTTTTTTTTTAGTCATTCTAGTGTGTGTTTAGAATATAGTGTGTGTATACATTTATTTATCTGTTATTTGTATATTCATTTATTTAAAGAGCTTCTGCCAAAAGCCAAATGTCCTATATCAATCTATCTAGCTATGGCTTAGGCTGTTATATTATTCATTGTATTTACCCCAAATATGTGAAGCATTTGCAATTAAGCTCCTTGACCTTAACAGTCGTATACAGTGATCTGATGAGAATATCTAAGTGTTTTTATAATAAACTAGCTGTGCTACCCATCTAAGTCAAGTTGAATAGACTTCAGCATAAATGTTTGTAGTGTACCATGTAATGTGTAAGTCTCTGTTATATGCCATTTGGTATGGGAGTCATAAAAGTAGTGTCATTTTTTTGTACACCATCTGTTGGTATGACAAAGACATAGAAACCAGGCAGACACACAGACAGACACAAATTCACTTATCTTTTTATTAATGAGTATTAGTTATTTGATGAATGTTGAGGATTCTTAATTAATATTGTCCAAATATTCTACATTCTATTGATGTTTATTTATTATGTATCAGCTTCACCGAATCAAACTCCTGGCAACTGACGTTGTAAGGTTAACAAAGTAAAGTAAGTTGACAATTCGTCAGACTGCATGCTAGGCATTCTCACATTCATTTCTGAAACATGGGGCTTAAAATATTTGGTAGCACTAAAAAAACTGATCTGAAACTGGTCATTTTCCCTTGGCTTCTGTAGGTATTTTTCTTGCATTATCTACAATGCTTCCCTTTAGCTTTTTTTTCGAAAAATTGAAATAACACCATTTCCTCTTTCTTTACACTGGCACACTAAACCAAGAGGTTATTTTCGTTAGGACATCCAATATGTAAATGCATTTGTCGAGGGTTTCTGAAATAGTTCCAAATTCTGTTACTTGAAAGGGGCAAGGATTAAGTGTAACACGTCTATAAAAAATTCCACCATCCAAGTGTCTTCATTTAAAAAGTACTAGTGGACAGTTCAACCAAAACAATCAAGGAAAAAAAAAATGATAATGCACATTAAAAATGAAATACTTCTTGTCTATGATGTTTCTGTTTAAGGCTTGAGTACCTTTGTTACATTTCTTTAAGTTTTGACATATGATTAGAAAACGATATGCCTCTATATCTTCAAGTCTTCCCTATCTAACAGCTCATGTTTCTAACTGTCTAAAAATCTGAGGTCACTCCAGAAATATAGCAGACCATTAAGAATACAGTATTCCATTAACATGATAGCTTATAAGCGAACGATAAAACAGATTCTTCCATTATCTTTGCAGCTATGTGAAAATTAAATTCCATTCCAATAAAGCAAGCACTTACTCAAGTTTACCATTAACATTAGCTTTCAAGATTTGCCTCTTACATAGTTTAAATTATTTCAATTTTACAAACTGATGTATATATTTCAAATTAATATTTTTGCCAGAGTGTTTTTTTGCATGGTTTATTGCAAACCTTGGCATTCTAATTATGCAGACCTGTGAAACACACGGACCTCGGGTCCTCAAATAAAAGGAAATTGAAAGGGGTGAAGTCCACCAATATAATGATTAACTTGATTATGATTCATGAACACATACAGTAAGCACCATGTACTGGGGGATTCATTACTTTTAGAAGTAACTTAGTTATATTACTCATTGCTTAGAAAAAAGCAATTAAATTCATTATTAAAGTTACCTATAATAAAATGTAAGGCCTTACCAACAGTACATTAATTTTTCTTCTTTGTATGAAATACTGCACATCGGACTGGACAGCATTTGTTATTAAATCCTAAGCTCTCATATGAACCTTCATGAAATTAACCTGACACATCATTTTCTTATGTTTTATAAATACGTTTAGTCCTTCTAGTGCTATGAAGTAAGTAATTTCCATCCCCTTTTTATACTCCTGACCTGAGTCCCAGAAGAATCACGGTATGAACACTGGCCATCTGATCACACTTTTGTCCCTCCGTGTCATCTTAGTGCAGTCACTTTAATTGTTTGGATTTGTTCTGTTCTGTGAAACACTAACTGTCATGCAAAGTGGAGTAGCAAGTGAATTAATCTGTAGATAAAGTGAAGGCACTTGCTGTTTGAACATATCTGTAATAAATAGCTGGTTTATGAGTAAACTGACACTTTATCAATCTGTTTCTGTTACCGGATTGTACATTGCACACGTTTCTGATTGGCTACTCGATTGAGGTTTGCAAAGGAGTGCTATACTGGTACTTTTGCATCTCACTTTACATCCAGTGTTGCTGGGATAATAATAACGTAGGTACTTTTACTTATAAGATTTGAATTAAGTTATGCGCTACTGAAACGCAGTAAGGAGATTATGGGTTTGCGTCTGTGTGGTAGCACTTTGAGTAGTGTGAAACTTACTATCAAAATATAATGAATTATTATTATTATTATTTGTTACTTTGAAATGTAATCGGACCACATAACGCACATTACTTTTAACTCGTTACTCCCCAACATCAACACCGCTCCTGAGATTAAGGATGCTGATCTTAGCACCGTACGATCAGCTCACCAACATACACTTAGCAATTTCTGGAGTATAGGGACTGATTATTTCAAGAAGGAGAAGAAATAATGAGATCCACTAACAGAGTATGACAGACATGGCAAAGTAAGAAACCCTTAAGTGTAATCCAGTTAAGGGTTTAAATCTCTGAGAAATGTGAGATATCCAGGTTTGTCTAACTGGAATAAGGGTATACAAGTCATTTTGATATCGAGTTTCTGAAAATAATTGGGTTATTAAAGCACATGGAAATACCCTCACTGTAACATTCGATCGAGGAGCTACCCCACTTGGAGGCTCGTTTGTGTGGTGAGGAAGAATGTTTTAACCTCTTGAACCAGTATGATGTTTGTCTCTGCTTGTAGGTTTTCTTTAACATAAACTTGAATTGGATTTGTATGTAAAGACTTGGGTATAAAGTTTATTTGCATGTACTTCTGTAAGAAAATGATAAGAGATGTGTATATCTTCAGCTTTTGAGCGTGTTTGACTAAGCATTTCATCTAAACACGTATGTACGTGATAAGTTATTGAAGCTTTCAGGCATCTGTGTGTGGTGTTTTCTTTCTTTGATCTCAACTTATCATGTCTGCAAATCATGGAGGTAAAACATATGGAGCTGGTGATATTGTGTATGTATTGTAAATTGTTTATCCTTGCATTTCCTGTGTAGATTCAGGCTGAGCTTTCAAGTTGGTATTTGTAGCAGTGTTTTGCCATTTCATTATGGACAACTCAGAGAAGAGGTCATCCGTTGTGTTGTTTTTCAGGTTCAAACGGTGTGCATGACTTATTGTAGAGAGTAGAGTGTAAGTTTGTGTAGGCTGCTGCATACTGTCTACAGTAGACGATGTGCATGTTTTTACCACGTGGAATGTGCATCACTGTCAGTGGTGGTCGTGGATGTAGTCTGGCATGTAATTCCTGAATCGGCTTGTGCAATGTGATTTATGGAGTTGTTGACATGCAGGCCCATCTGTTCTGTGCTTGTGTGCAGACATGTGGTGTCCTCATAGTTTTTGTGTCTGGTATGTCGAGTGCTTGCCCATGTATTTCCTGTCAGTGTATGCAAGCCAATGCGTCTTTGATGGCCGTGAGAAGGACTCAAAGCCAAATTTCACGACCAGATGTCCAAATCATAGGTCACTTTGTGTAGTCACAGCATAAACTGTCAATTGTTATGCAAACTTCAAAGGTCAGAAGTACTCAAGTTCTTACGTGACAAACAGACAACCCTTACAATTTTATACACATACAGTCGATGAAGGAACCCATTATTCTTTGAATGAGTGGCAACAGCTTTTTTGTGCATTTTATTGATTTTATTAAAATCAAAATAACATTCCATACAAATAAGTCAAGTTTTGCAAAACTAGGTTTGAAACAAATCAACCCCAACCTATGAGAAAGAGAGCTAGGCCAGCAGAGTAAAACTTTAAACTAGTAAAATAAGTACATAGATAAATTGATAAATGAATAAGAATAAATAAAATAAAAAAGAGGGGACAGAATCTGCTTCCTCAATTAAAATGCTTATTCTGAAATGTTATTTATCAGATCCTGCCAGGTTTTAAAAAAGTTTTGCACAGCTTCTCTAAGATAGAATTAGATTTTTTCTAGTTTCAACTAGTATATAACATCAGTTACCCACTGACTTAGAATAGGAGAGTTAGGATTCTTCCAGTTGAGCAAGATAAGTCTACATGCCAGTAGTGTAGTGAAGGCAATTACAATTTGTTTGTCCTTCTCCACATTAAGCCCATCTGGAAGTACACCAAACACAGCTGTTAATGGGTTAGGAGGGATTGTGACACCAAGGCTGTCTGATAGGCATTTAAAGATTTTGGTACAGAATGATGTAAATTTGGTGCAGGCCCAAAACATGTGGCCCAGTGAGGCAGGAACTTGATTGCAATATTCGCAGGTTGGATCTTGCCTTGGAAACATTTTGGACAATTTTAAATGAGACAGATGTGCTCGATATATAATTTTAAGTTAAATAATTGTATGCTTTGCGCATATGGAGCTCTGTGCATTGCTACCTGTCACTCCATTTCTGAGATGCTGAGTGAGAGATCCTTCACCTACTGTACTCTTGGATCTTTGAAAGGGAGGGACTGTAAAATAGTTTTATATATTACAGAAATGCTGTCTGAGTCCTCGAAACTGAGCAATATTTTTCTGGCATAGAGGTAGGTGGGAGGTGAGGAAAATTGGTCAGGTTTTGTTTAACAAAGTTTTTTATTTGAAGGTAGTGAAAGAAATGTGTTGCTGGAAAGTTACATTTGGAGTGTACTTGTTTGTAAGATGCAAAGATGTTGTCTATGTACAGATCTTTAAGTGAATCCCAAATGTTTTCCGGACATTAAAAACTGTGTAAGTCTGACAGGGTGGACAAAGGTTGTTCTCATGCAGAGGTGCCACAGATAAAAGCTTCTCTGTCTTAAAATACTTCCTACATTGGTTCCATATTCTGAGCGAGTGAAACACAATTGGGTTGTTAGTATATTGGTGATGACTTGTGCTTATTGGGGTACAAAGCAAGGAATATAAAGAAGTACTGCAGGATTTTATTTCTATTGCGGACCAAGCCTGTGTATGTTCATCTATTTGTGTCCATGTCCAGGGGCCTCATGTATAACACCGTGCGTAGAATTCACACTATAACATGGCATAAACACAAAAGCGGGAATGTGCGTACGCACAGAAAAATCCAGATACAGGAATCTGTGCGTACGCAAACTTCCACGTTCTTCCGCTACATAAATCCCGATTAGTGTGAAAAGCAACGCACGTGCATGTGCCTGGTGTCCCGCCCCAACTTCTCCCAGTATTATGCCTCTTTGAATATCTAAATCAATATTAATAGCCCTTAAGCTCAGTGTTCTGTGAAAAGACAATGGCAAAACCACGAGGAAAAATAGAACAATTTCACAGAATACCAAGTGGAGGCAAGGAAAAATGTACTATTTGTTGGTTTAAACAGTGGTATAAACAAGAAAAGGAAGCTGATCGAGTGCATTGTGTGTCGGAGAAACTCTAAAACTCAAGTTCACAAAATCGCACAGTGCCCAAAATAAAAAAAAAGAAGTTGCATATCAAAGTTGCCATGAAAAGGCGAGTTGTAGCCCACCGTCTGAGTGTCATATGAAAGCTTATTAGAGTACAGAGAAAAAAAAAGGCACACAGTGGGGAAAAAGCACGAAATGTCAACTTTAATCACGTAGTTTATTTTTTCATTAAAGTAGAACATCATAAACTTAATATTAAAATCGTTTAATTTACTAGTTTCTCAAATCCCATCGTAACTAAAGTACTGTAGTACGTTAAATGCTTTGTTTTGTATTTGATCTTCTATGTGCTCTATGTGTGTGAATCACTACGTTCTTCTTAAACTGGCTTTCTCTACCTCTGACAGGACACAGAATCCATTACATTCATGATATTACAGCTCTCTGAATAACTAAAATACTGAGATGTATACATGATATCATTTTCATGATGATAGGAGTTACAGCAAGTTATTAAACATGGGAGCACGGTAGCGCAGTGATTGTGCCGACCTTTGATAAAATAATTTATTACAGCAGTACTGTCTCTTTCAAACGTACTAACCTCCAACTCCTATCCTTCCTTTTCTTTCTCCAAATACCCAATCGCCACACAATCAGCTCTGCAATGGACGTTAAGCCATCTGTAAGCTTATAACGCTGATTCTTCAAAACTTTTAAGGAACATTGAAATATTTTCATAGTACATGTTTAATTATTCTATACTTCACGCCAGTCCCAGTGAAGCATACAGTGCGAGGAAGGAACAATCCGTGAATGGAGCGCCAGATCCTTGCTAGCGTAGCGACACCTTGTCCTTTAATTATTAGATATAGATTAATATATATAGATTATTTAAATAAAGTTAAAGTTTTATCTGTATAATATAATAAAAATATTTTGCTGCATTTCATCTTAAAAATTATATCGTCATCATATGTAAATACGTGCTTTAGAAAGTGGCTCAGGTTGTGCAATATTATAACTGTATTGCAAGTTTACAGTGAGGTAATTGTACGTACTTATAAGTACAAACAGTTCTACATGGAGCAGTTGATGGAGTGATTGAGTGCGTTTAGAGATCTTGGGATGAAACTGTTTCTGAACCGCGAGGTCCGTACAGGAAAGGTTTTGAAGCGTTTGTTTGTGAGAAGCAGTTCAAATAGGAAGCATGGCTGAGGCAGCGTGTGCTTGATGCTATATACCGATAATTCTCTTTTCGATCAACTGCTCCGAGTGGTGCATGAGAGTAATATGGAAGAAGATGATACGCTGCAGCAACCCCTAACGGGAGAAGCTGAAAGAAGAAGGTGCAGTGAGAGTAACAATGCTAAAGTAGCTATGGTTTTTAGAGTAGTTTGACCATTCTGTGGACCATTATATTGTTACAGTTTAATTACAATCAGATGCCTTAAACTAATAAACAATATGTGGTTAATTTCAGTGTATTTATAAAGCCGTGTCAGTAATGTGGATCTGAAAAAGAAAGATAAACCACGCAGGAACAGTAGCATTGCTTTGACGCTGGGTGTTGCCAGTCTGCAAAACCGAGCGAAGAACTTGCGTACATCAGGATATGAGGTACTGTGGAAATGTGCGTGACTTTACGGCAAGTTTAGGTTTTATACGTCGTGATTTGAACGTGGAAACGTTCTTACGCAACATTTCTGTGCGTATGCACCGTTTATACATGAAGCCCCAGGTTTTTATAGCTTGTAGAGCGGTAAGAGTTTTAAGAAGGTTTTTAGAAGATCAAGTTAAGCCAGGCAATGATTGACACATGAAATATGAAAGAGAAAGGCAATCAATTGACAGGCTTGTAATTTCTAAGAATGACTGAAGGTCAAAACCATAATTATGCTGAAATTTTAGTTTTATACACTTGATTTTTCTTTTAGGTTCATTTCTATTGTGGACTTGAACCCGGACACAGACAGGCGGACATCGTAAGTTCACCCAATACACGTTTATTTTCAATTATTTACAGTGCTCTCCCCAGTGCCTCTTGCACCGTTCCCCCAATGTCCAGGCCTCACAGTCAAAATGCCTCTCTCTCCTGGCCGCCTCCAATCCTCTCTCCAACTCCGTCTCTCTTCCACCCGACTTCCGCCAATGACTGGAGGGAGGCGGCCCCTTAAATAGGAACCCAGAGGGGCTCCAGCTGCTTCCTGGCACTCCTCAGAAGACACGCCCCAGTGTGGCGGAAATGCTGGCTGCGCACCCGGAAGCCCTCCGGGTGTCCCCTGTTTTCTTCCCCCCCAGCACTTCCTGGTGTGGCGGAAGTTTTGGGCTCCAGACTTCTACAGGCACCAGGGCGCCGCCTGGCGGTGGCCACGGGTCCCTACAGGGCTGGGCTTCCAAGCCCTTTACCCGAGGCCCCCAACATAACCAGGGCGGAAGCCCCCTTGTGGTCTGGAGGAGGCACAAGCCCTCCTCTGGTCCTCCTGGGCATCCTGGCCGGGCTCCAGCCCTGGCCGGATGCTGCACTATTTAAAAAAATCAATCAATTCAATAAAATCAATCAAAATCAGATGCATCCTGATATATCTCCACTTCTAAGATGCTGAGTCAAAATGCCACCATCCAATTACAAGAGCAGGATTGCTGGGGAACTGGAGCTTAACCTCCTGGGAGAGGACACAATCCCTGGTGAGGGCTCCAGTCAATGACAAGGTGAACACACTCATACACAAATACACACCACACGCATACACGGGACAATTGAAATGGTAAATCTAACTTAGTTGGAACTCATGAATTCTTTTCAGGTCCATAACCAAGCCAATAAATGAGATACTGGATTTGAGACCCAATATGAAGTTAATCTAAATTGTTATGAATTCCACATTCAGGTTCATCATCCACCAAAACAAAGTGAAGTGTTTGGAAAAGAGTGAAACTGACATTTATAAAGGCTGATTTCAAAGAAGAAACCTGAACTGATGAATGAATTGGAAATGCCAGTGCATAAGCAACATGATCTATTTCTTTTATGATTTTAAAAGGATCGATGCATGTAGGGGCTAGATTTTACAATAGAACCCTCAATCTGAGATGTCATGTAGTGAGCCATACCTTTTGCACCATTTTATATTGCGGGTGGGTGTTCTTTTCATAAGTGATCAGTGAAGTATTCTCCTTCAAAATACAGGTACTTCTTATTTACTGTAGCCCAGTCATAACTGAATTTCTTAAGATGATGCAAAACCTGAAAGCTGTGGCTGGAGTGGTAGTAACCATTTGAATGGTGAACAAACCATATTTTGGGATATTTTGTGAATTATTAGCGACTAGAAGAATGTCTTTCCAGCTAGACTCAAATTCACTTCTCTATATTTCTGATTTACTCTCTCTCTTTAATTACTGGCTTCAGGATTATACACCTGCGGTAGGCTGGCTCCCTGCCTGGGGTTTGTTTCCTGCCTTGCACCCTGTGTTGGCTGGGACTGGCTCCAGCGGACCCCCATGACCCTGTAATTAGGATATTTAAGGGTTGGATAATGGATGGATGGATGGATGGATGGATTATACCCAGAGATCAAATTCAATTTAATTCCAAATTTGGAACAAAACCTATGACAAATTATGGACCTTGGTAGGAACAATTGAGGAGGTGGAGAAAATAAAGTTAGTCTCAGAATTAGAGATCTTTGGTAAAACACAAGTAGGTGAAAGCTTCTTAAGTGTTGTGAAATAAGCCGACATTGAAAAAAGATCCATAGCTACAAGAACTGTGTGAAGAGGGTTGATTAAGCAATCTATTCAGAGAAAGGTTATCTGGAATATGCAGAGTCTACAGTAACCTAGCAGTTAAGCAATTTGCGGGCTTAACTCTCAAACATTTTTTTGCAAGTTTTAATGTAATTTGTTAAATTGTAAGTCATAGTTTGCTGCCACAGCATCTTTTTAATAATTCCTCAGTTTTGCATATAACCAGGTAACTTTACAGATACAAACCATGGCCCCCAAAAAACTAATTCTTATATGTAGTTTAGAACAAATAACAATTAAGTACACATTTCCAAAAATTATTGCTGTTCTGCCTAGGATTTTGAACCCTCCTCTTTGAAATCTAAAATGTTTTCCATTTCCATTACTGCCAAAATGTTTCACAAAGAGATATTTACTGTACTTTTAATCCATTATTTGATTCTGTGTTATTTAACTGTTTAAAGAGAGGCTTAGTCTTAGCCATTGCCACGTGGCCATCAAATATAACTTCATGTCAATGAAGCATGCATCATGTGGCCAACAACTATGCACTGTAGGATTATAACAATCAGAAACACAAAATGGCGGTGCCCATGAAAAGTAAACGTGCATAGCGGCAACAAAATTAATACAATTTAGGAAAAAATAATAAATATGCTTTAAAACAAAAAAATATCTTTTGCTTCCATGTTGTGGTATGTGTTTCAAAACCTAAATATACTTTATAATGTTTGATCTCAGTTTAAAAGGAGCAATAAAAGGTCTTGCTGCATATCCAAGAATGCAGTTAGTCATTGTGTTTAATTTAATGGAGTCACAATATTGGGTATCGTGGCTTTAAGTTGTTTCTTTAATTTTTCCCCCACCACTTTTAATGTCATCAGTTTATTAGAATAATTAAACTAACAAAAATCATTTTACTAATCAATTACAGTTAATTTTATATTCCTGGAAAGAATATCCTATTTTAATCCATAGTGTGAATAGACAACACATTTTTGGGCATTTAGATAGACTGACATCCCAGAATACATCCTGATATGTCAGTTAAGGCACCGTACTGTGTAAAAACCTGAACAAGTGACAATCTTGGAACAAACGTTATGCTTACCTTCCAGAGCTTGAATCTGTGCTGGGATTCTTTTGAATCACTCAATGCTTATTTCCTCATGTCATGTTGATTTAATTGTTACAATCCCTGAGTTGGAGTTGACTTCCTTATTGGAATTACATTGATGATGACAATTTAGTGTTGCTTACACCAGCATGATACATCATCAGTTGTGTACCCCGGCCACAGCCACAGCCAGAATTCATGATTCATTTGTCACAATTCTTTAAAAAATAAAATATATCCACAATCACTTAAAAATAATAAGCATTGTCTAAATCAGAAAAATTAGACTCTGTTATAATTTCAACAAACCTGCTTATGTCAAACAGAAATTCATATACCTACATAGATTCTATTTTAGAAATAATAAATGTTGATTCAATTATTTAACATTTTGCTAAGACAGGAAATATCATATTGTAACTAGTATGCAATAAAAAGTTTATGAAATGTTGTTGTTAAAATAATGAGCAGGCCAAAAGCTAATGCCACTGCTGTTTGTTTTTCAGAGAGTCACAGTGAATGTCTGAACTTTGCACACTATGCCCTTGTAAGGCTTTGTCTGGGTGTTTATTATGCCAGTGACTAGCATGAACAGGTCTGGCTTCATGTTGCTTTTCCAGGACGAGGTGGAGCTTTTCTTAATTTAAATGTATGCAGGCATATGCTCTGATCTGTGCATTGAGAAGGAATAGATAATTCAGACAAATGAACTGTTCTCTTTATCAAACTAGCAGCTTGGGGTACGACTTGACACGTACACATCTCCAACATGTTTAACACGCAGCAGATGTGAAACTACAAAACAAAAAACCAAATAGGCCAATAGCATGTGACGCAGTACAACACCGTAAGCAACATTGGCTCATGGTTCTGAGTAAAGTGTGAAAAATGACACACAAATATCTAAAAAATAGTATAATAACTGATATTAAATGTAAAAAGCAATATATAACTATTAGTATTCATATATTTATCTTACTGAATATGCTAGCAAAAGCTTAACTAGTCAGGGTGGATTCGATGTTAAACAAAGCGTGCAACTCTAACAGACACTGTTTGTACTGGAAAATTTACATTGGGAATGGCCCACTGTAAGGGCAAACATAAAACTGCACACATATTTCCAGGACTGGAGAGATGTATATTTAGAATTACAATGCTAAACAAAACAGTACAGAGCAATAGAAATCCATTCATTTTCTAATCCCGGTTATGCAAAGCAGGGGTGCAGTGAACATGGCGCCTCTCCTGGCAAGCATCGGGTGCAAGGCCGGAGCAATGCTTGGACAGAGCGCCAGCCCATTGCTGCATTAACATTTAAAAAATATAATTTGCACAACACGTCACACTTGATGAGATTCAGCTTTGAGTATTAATTAACTAAATTCCTGTTAAATAAAACCTGTTTTATAATTTACATAATGTAGTAATGTTTTTAGTAAAGTATTTACAATTATCCATTGTGACAGATTGCGGGCGCTTTGGCTCCCTTGAACCCTTGTCCAATTCACCAGACACCAGATAAATGTCCAAAGTAGACTTTATTCAAATTGCACAGTGCACAAAGCACCCTCCTCTCCACAATACTCATTAAATCACAATACAATAACTACAATAAACTCCCCACCACTCCCAGATGAGTTGTCACCCTTCCACCCAGCTCAGCTCGCCGTCTGGGAGCCTCCACAATCCTTTTATTTTCCCTGACCCAGGAAGTGTTCCAATCCCCAGTCCATGTGATCTCCTATCACTTCCGGGTCAGATCAAAAGTCCTTTTCTTCACCCGGGAAGCATGTCATTCCCCTTGTCCATGTGACTCAGATGTACTTCCGGAGCGGATGGCAAATAAACATTGTTCTTCCCTGCAGCGTCTCCTAGTGGCCCCCATGGTATCCAGCAGGGCTGTGCATAAAGACTCCAATGTCAATGATGCCCTGCTGGTCTTCGGGGCACCTCCATACTGCAGGGAGGGCTCCACCTGGTGGCTTAGGGGTATTGGCCGGGATGAAAGGTTGGCCATACACCACACCATCCATCCATCCATTATCCAACCTGCTATATCCTAACACTGGGTCATGGGGGTCTGCTGGAGCCAATCCCAGCCAACACAGGACGCAAGGCAGGAAACAAACCCCAGGCAGGGTGCCAACCCACCGCAGAGCACATACACACACACCCACCAAGCACACACTAGGGACAATTTATTACAAGTGAATTTGGATACAAATTCAAAATTAACTTTTTGAAGTGTAATTTCTGTATATAAAGCAATCATTTGCACTTAACATTTATTAAGATGACACAACAACCTTAAAAGATCATTCTCTTCATAGATTCATTCTGGATCTCCTGAGAGGTGTCTGAGACACTGTCTTTGTATTACATCACATTACTGTACACCTAAATGTTACACCTGTAAGCACTAATTTAAATGTGCTGCCTTATTGTTTAGCCAAATTGTTTCTTTCAATATGTTATACAGACAACCAAATTTGCATTACTGTCTTTAAAGTATGCATTAATTAAGTGGAAGTCACTGTTTTTTTATTGAGTCGTTAGTTCAACAGGTCATTTATTTAGTAATGCTACCATCCTCTGGCAAACTGCAGAACTGCAGGGGCTGCTTCATTACTTAGATTCTTCTTTTAAAAAGCATAATGTTACCTAAGATATGCTGTGTACTGAAACTACTGGAAAGGCAAGTGCTGTGATTAGAAGCATACTCTTCTATTTGTCTGTGTGTCTCTGGATATAAAGGAGTACAGAAGAATCCTCTACAAAACCCTTGTACATAATAGAAGTGCCCTGAGATTTAGGTGAATGAATGTTCATCTCACAGTACCAAATCCTCCAGCCGTCTCGTTGATCACAGACACAGGTGATTGTTGTCAATTTGAAACTCCATCTCTAGTTTATGAAGAAGAATTTTTAAGCAAATTTATTCAATTATATATTAGGTGAGAATTTAATTCAAATTGGAATTTCAGTAGACAAATATGTGGCTCATGGGTGGCTACTGTGTATTTACAGGTGAACAATTCATAACTAAATAATTCAAAACTGAACAATTAAAGATGGCTGAATAACTTATTGGAAGCATTAAATATAACTTAGGAGACTAGTCTTGTCCAAGTGTGATGTTTATTAAGGTGCTACCAAGTCTTCTTTACATACTGTGAAACATTAATTACTTGCAAAGGATGATAACACAGGAAGCTCCAACTGAAAGTTTTCAGTCACATTTTCTTTTTCAAGAAACTGAATATTATATCAAGAATAAATTCAACTGATACTAACAGTAAAACTTGTAAAGCTGTAATTATACTGATGGGAGTTTCTGTGCTAGCTTTGTTGGACTTTCTGTAATCAAACTAAGAGTTTTAGGTTGGACACTTTAAAATTTCACACTAACACTAGAGTTGTATGCATTTTCTGAAGCGTATATTTGGATAGACTGACTTTTCAAAAAGTTGATTACTGAGAACAGAGTCTTTGTGAAGATTGCATGATTTCTCCATACTTAGGTTTCTTCTTGACTATTTTGGATTTTCCACCCCATCCAAAAGACAGTCTAGTTTATTGGCCACTGTAAACTCTAAACAGGCAGCAGTATGAGTGAGCCTGGCTGTGTGTATTGGAGTGCCCTGTGATGGTCTGGTTCCCTGTCCATTGGTGGCTCAAGCTTTTCTCTTGATGATGCTGAGGTAGGCTTCAGTTTTCCATAACTCGGACTTGGACAAGTGGCTTTGGATAACGGGGCTACTCAATAGATGGGTAGGGTTGTTTGATAAAATGGCAAAAAGCAAAAGAACTACAAAAGGTTAGTCAGCATGGACAACACATCAACTACATGTTTCATAAATTAACTGATGCTGAAGTTTAAAATAAACACCATCCAGGTGTTGTTACTGCATTTTTAATAGTTGCTTATGTCCATGAGAACAGAGACGTTAAATGTACATGCTAGATATGCCTCTTTTTGCAGCATCTACTTGGGATAAACAGTGTTCAGGAAAAATTACTGAGCACCTAAATCCATCTATTTATTTGTTATAATAGATACTGACTGAAGAGTCCCTGCTGGAGATATAGATCCTTAATTAATCATGTCCAAGTTGCTCTTAATACTGTACTTCACTGTACCTCAGCTTTCATAATTGTACAGAACCCATCATTCATTTAGGATATGGTAGAATTTGAGGAAGAGAACATAACTAGAACATCCAAACTCTACAGCAACATTGACTCCGTGGAGTTGGATATTGAATGTAACATTAACCACTGAGGGACCAGGCCATCTCTTTATTCATGTTTTCAAATAGTTTGCATAGTAACATAAATTCTACCCCAAGGTGTGAGTGAAAAATTAAAATATGTAACGCATTAAAATTGCTTTTCTTAATGCTAGAAGTATAAAAATAATTCAAGTGATTTTGAAGTTGTAGTAGCTGAACATAATTATGATATTATAGCAATAACAGAAACCTGGCTAAACAGTAAACATGGGGATGAGTATAACATAGATGGTTACACATTTTATAGGAATTATACACAGAACAGAAAAGGGGGGGGGGGTTGCAATTATATGTCAAACAGACTTTAAACACAAGTCTTCTTCAGTTGGTTGATGAGCCCCATTTTAGTGAGGACATCTGGATTTGTCTGGAAAGCATTAGCGAAAGAGGCCTTATTTTAGGAGTGTGTTATAGACCCCCAATGCATAAAGTAATTTATCTCTTTAGTAATATTACAAAGGCAAATTTACATTGGGTTATTAAAGTCATGGGAGACTTTAAGTGGCCAAATATTAACTGGGCTAACTTTGCAAATAATAGAGTACAAGAGCAGGAGTATTTAGAAATAATCAGTAACAACTTTTAATACACATCTTAAAGCACCAACATGGGGTTAATCCTGCCTAGATTATAATCAGGATAGAATTGAGGGTGTAAAGGTGATTGGACCACTAGGGTCTAGTGACCATAATATTAAACAGTTCTCATTACTTTGGAAGAGTGAGGATGCAAAATTAAAACTGTTTAGTTTAATTTTGGTAGGGCAAATTTTGAAAAAATGCAGCAAAGTCTAAGGAGGATAGAGTAGGATAAGCTTTTAAGTGTGGAAACAGTCAAGTAGCAGTGGAACAGGTTTAAAATGTATTACATATTATGCAGGGCAGGTATATACTTAAAATTGGAATTAATAAGACATTAAAAAGACTTTGCAGTGGTTAAGTAAAGAGGTAAAAAATATGTCCCAAAGGAAAAAAAAAACAGTTGCATAAGGTGTGTAAGACTAATAACTCTAATGTGAATCAAAGGGTGTAAAACAGCTCGAGGGCAACCGTTAAAAAAGATAGGGAAGCTACAAGGCAGTTAGAGACAAATATAACACATATGGTGAAACATGTCTCAAAGAGATTCTTTCATTGTTTTTGTAGTAAAAGACCAGTCAAGGAGGAGATGAAGAGCATCAGGAATAGTGAAGGGGAATTAAAAGATACAGACAGTGAAATAGCTGATGTTCTAAACTTGCATTTTTTGTTAAAAGGGGCTACTAAGGAGATACCGAGTGATTTGTAACTTGTAGATAAGGAGGCTCAAATCCAAAATATCATCAGGACTAGACAATATTTAACACTCAAGTTCTTAAGCAGGTTAGCAAATACATATATAAACCCTTGACACATATTTTCAGGATGTCACTATATACTTCAAAATTCCAAAGGACTGGAAAATGGCAAATACTGTCCTGCTAAATAAAAAGGGTAATTGGGCAGATCCAAGTAATTATAGGCCAGTAATCTTAATGTGCATTACAGTTAAATTAATGGAAAGAATTCTTAAGGAAACGATTGGAAGAACAGGAATGTTACTGAACAGTCGGCATGGGTTCAGATGAGGGAGGTGGTATTTTATGAACATGCTGGAAATTTATGCAAATTTAAGCAAAAAAGGGTATGATCAAATTGGTGCATGCAATATTATTTATCTTGATTATGGGAAGGAATTTGATGAGGTGCGACATGAGAGGTTGTGCATCAAACTAAAAAAGTGGGAGATCAGGGTGTAGAGTGTAGATGGGTGCAAAATTGGCTCAGACAAAGGAAGCAGACAGGGTGAGAAACCATATCAGAATTGGCTGATGTTAAGCATGGTCAGTTCTAGGTCCTAGCTGCTATTTGTAATATAGATTGTCAAGCTTGAGTCACAAAGTTGCACAGGAGAGCGCAGAAGGGTTTCGAAGGAGCAGAAGCTTTATTGCAGTTCTGGCAGATGCAAACACAAGACCCTTTTAGAAGTGGTCCGGCCACACTGGGAACAGCTGTCAAATGTGATGCCTCGGCCCCGACTCCTAGTCAAAAGAATAGAAAGTCTTGCTCTTCAAGGGGGTGCAACAGCTCAGAAGCAGTGACCGGAGCAGAGGAAGTCTGGAGGAGGAAAGGACCAGAGAGGGAGACCTTAGGATGGCCACGGCTCAGTCTTTTAAATGTTTGAAGCCCCGCATGTGTAGCATGTCATGCAGCAAGCCGGCAGCTGATCCCGCAAAGAGGAAGTGTAAGAGTGTTTGTTTCCCATAGAAATACTGTTTAAGAGGGAGTTTCTGAAGAGCGGCCACATCCCCCTGTTGCAGCGGTCACAATATAAATGATTTATATAGGAATAAAAATAACCAGCTGGTTAAGTTTGCAGATGATACCAAGTTAGGTGGATTGGCAGATAATTTAGTATCTGTTGATTCATTACAGAGAATAAACAATGGGAAGTCTTAAAAATGAAAGTACACCTTATTAGAAGGATTTAGGAGTCATTGTGGACTATTTACTTTCAGACATTGTTCAGAAAGCAATTTAGAAGGCTAACAGAATGTTAGATAATATATCGCCCTGATGTGTACAGTACAAGTCTAAGCTTTATAACACACTGGTGAGGCTTCATCTAGAGTACTGTGTGCAGTTTTGGTCTCCAGGCTCCGGAAAGAACATAGCAATGCTAAAATAAGTACAGAGAAGAGCAACTAGGCTGATTCCAGGACCTCAGAGAATGAATTATGAGGAACAATTAGGATATAGCGGGTTGGATAATGGATGGATGAGCCTTTTTAGTTTAAGCAAAAGGAGATTAAGAGGTGACATGATTGAAGAGTTCAAAATTATGAATGGAATTAGTACAGTGGATCGAGACTATTACTTTGAAATGAGTTCAACAAGGACACAGGGACAAAATTGGAAACTTGTTAAGGATAATTTTTTTCACACAGAGAACCATAGAACTTTAAAGGGTCTCCAAAACTAGACTTCACATTATTTTGGAGGAATTAAGTGGATGGTACTGGCGAGCTTTGTTGGGCTGAATAGCCCGTTCTTATTTACATTTTTCTGATGTTCTAATGTGCTAATGTTCAATCACTACCACTAGCAGGAGGCCACTACACATAGTTATGTACTGTATTCCATACAGAGTGCTTTGATCCTCCAGGATGTTAAAAGGCAGTGAACCTAGGGGTTAGAAGGGTTGAACAATCATTTGCCAATAGAAAGCATTTTGCTGGGGATCAGTCAACTAAGCCCCTGAGTTAAACACTTCTGGACTACTGAAACAGAGAAAGGACAGCGGATGACAACAGGTGGTGAAAGGAGGAGGGCTGCCTCATAGATTTCGGAGGTCATTTCTGAAGTTATCTCCAAAGTGTCTTCAAGTAAACCCTTTACAGATAGCCCCTTATTGAATCTGGAGTCTAGTGTGTAGTAAGAGCCCAGGGCTTAACAGATGGTAGGAAGGGATATCACAGAAAACAGAGAAAGGTTTGGAATTTAGTGGGCAAAATCCTCCAAGACAGGAGTGCAAAACTTGAATTAAGTCGGTCCAGTTGAGCGGTTTGGGTTTTATTTCTGTCTGTTTGTTTAATACTTTTGTATGTCATATCAACTTTGCTGTGGTGTTATTTTCTTATTAGAATGCCCTATTGATATATTTCACTCATTTCAACATTCGGGATGGTTATCATTTCATGTGTTGTTAGTCATTTTAAAAAGTATTCATTTTTGTAATGTCTAATCATGTTTTCCATTCTGTTGCAATTCCATATTTTTTGAGGAGTGAAAATATGAAGCATGGCATTTTTTGTGGTGTGATCAGTATTCTTACATAATGCATATACTGAATGTGTGCTGCACGAAACAGTATGTCTGTTAATTAGCATAAAGTGTAATGCAGAAATTATAGCTTTTATTTTTTTTTCTATTATTTTCAAGCTTAAGTACAATAACTGAAACTGAATTCTCATTATGGAAAATTGAAACAAATCAATGAAGAAATTATTGAAATGTGACAACTAGAAAACCAAGATATTCTCTCTTTAAAAATCCATTAAGGACTTCTTTCCAGGAGCAGCTTATTGCCATCCATGTGGCCTCAGAGCACTTTAACTCCAAGCACATTGATTTTTTGAATGAGCTTCTGCTTGGCAGTTACAGTAGTAAATCCCATTGGGGTGTGGTACGGAAATCAGAAGCAGAGCCAGCAAAGTAAACTGTCCAGCTTCAGAGATGACCATGGCGGAATACTGGACCATTGCTTTGCTGGGATGCCTGTCCATTCCATATAGTATATGTGGCTCTGTAGAGTTATCAGCTGTAAAACCTTCTGTACTTGATGGAAATGTAAGCAGTCTGCCGTTTTCTCAGCCAAATCACAGTGCCAGTCCTGGACATCACTCCTCAGAGGGACTGAGCCTGTTTGTTATGGACTACTCTCATGTAAAAGCTCCTTTTGAAATTGTAATGTGGATCATGCTGGCATCCCTGGCCAAATTAGGTGAGAATGTTCTGTTTATTCATTTTTAAATTTATAGGCACATATATATTACATGTGTGCCTTATATCTTTGATTATTCATATTAGATTATTTCTTTAAGGAGAACCTCATTTATTATACAATATTTATTTGCACTTGGTATGTGCACTGAAATATTGGTGTGAAAATAATTTTGTTCAATTTATGCTTGTACAGTGATTGGGTCATTTTTTAAATCAATTTTTCCAGCTGGTAATTTTCTGTTTCAAATTACTACAGTTGACAACGGCTATGTACAGACACGTACTCCTCATCCTGCAGATATCAGTCAGTTCAAAACAAAATAATTATGTGCTGCAAAATACTTAAAACACAGCGCGAGACACCCATGGATGAAGTTGGGTTATAAATGAGACAAAGGAGTGCCATATGTTAGAAACACAAATGGTGTACATTGGGGATGAGAGCAGGTTGAAAGGAGAGTTCAGCCTGATATGATATAAGTTAAGTAGTCATAAGAAAAAATAACATACACACTTACTCTTAGCAGTCTACATCTTCGTACTCCTCCTCCTCTTCCACTTTAACATTTGAGTCTCATTTTGCAAAAAGAAGCTTTTCGAAAAGTTGCAGCAGCAATGAAGTACAACCATTATTCATTACGTCACTGTGCTCTATGGATTTAGTCAGCTTTACACTTTTGAAATATCTTATAAAATATCTTTTTATATATTAAACATGTTATTTCTATTTATTATTATTATTATTATATTGCTTGCATTTTCCTTTTTATTATGCAGTCTTTCTTTTTTATTTTCATCATTATGCTTTATGAAACTGTAAGAAAATATTTTTTAGACCCTGCTAAGAAACGCAGTGAGAGAGTTCGTTGTTTGCCAGAGATTTCTAGAAAAGGGGAATGGAGTTCCTAGTTAAAAATAAATTATATTTTTTTAACCAAAACAATATTATCATAATATTATAAAAAGCATTACCACACTCTGTCACCTGAAAAATTCCATGGCTGCTGGACCACAAACATATTAACATAGAACTACCACCGACATGCTCAACGTCAGGAGTCTTGAATTGTAGCCCACTGCAAACTCCCAACCTCCTGCATGTGGAGAAGATCGTGGCTGGAGGATTAACAGCATCTCACTGAGCAGAGGCAGAGACAGGGAGAGACTGCAGCTGCATTCATTCTACCAATTGTCAGTTGGGGATTTCCTGGCAGAGCCTTACAAGAATGATTATTTAATATCCTTGCTGTGCTACTCATCTAAGATGGGTTGAAATCTAAGAAGTCAACATGGTGCTCAGCGTTATCATTTGCAATGCACCATCTATTGGAATGTATTTTGTAATTAATGCAGTAATAAAATGCATTGTATTTGACATTCTAACAGATGGCACATCACACATTCCTGCCTTGTGTCTGATGTTGCAGGGTATCTCTATGATCAGAAATTATGTCATAAAATAATCCATGAAACACAATAAAAAACACAATAGATAAAAAAATCTGCGGTGGGCTGGTGCCCTGCCCAGGGTTTGTTTCCTGCCTTGCGCCCTGTGTTGGCTGGGATTGGCTCCAGCAGACCCCCGTAACCCTGTGTTAGGATATAGCGGGTTGGATAATGGATGGATGGAGAGACAAAAAATGTCAGCCCATGTTTAGTAAATGATGGCACCAAGTTGTGTTTTGTACTTAAAATTAAAGAGAAAGTAGGCCCCAAAGTATCTGGCTGTACATCATTTCAGCATTTGTTATTCCTTGATGTCAAAAAAATGAACAAACGGGACATTGGGATGGGAACATTTTTGCCCGGCCAACTCCCACGTTCTGCATCTCAAACTGCCTACAAATTTCAAACGAACTGTCACGTCTGAAAGTGGATGGACGAATTAAGGAAGCGTTACTGCTGTTCTTCATGTACTTTTGCACAAGCACAATGACCCAAAAGACAACCTCCTGTGATTGCTGAACTACTAAAACGACTTACCAGACCTTCTTTTTTTATGTCTTGTAGGGTTTCATCTGTATGGCCGTCTGCCAGCAGTGGTGCCAGAGAGCTGCCTGCTTATCTTAGTGGGTCTGTTGGTTGGTGGAGCAATGTATAAGGTATGGCAACAGCCTCCACCGGTCTTAAGCACAGATGTCTTCTTCTTGTTCTTGCTTCCTCCAATTGTACTAGATGCTGGTTATTTCCTTCCCAGCCGCATTTTCTTTGACAATCTGGGTAGCATACTCTGTTATGCAGTACTAGGTACCTTCTGGAATGTCTTTGGCATTGGAGTGTCACTCTATGGAATCTGCCAGGTTCAGTCATTCAAGTTAAGTGACGTGTCACTCCTGCAAGCCCTCCTCTTTGGGAGTCTCATTGCTGCCGTGGACCCAGTTGCTGTTCTTTCTGTTTTCGAAGAGATCCATGTGAACGAGCAGCTCCATATCCTGGTTTTTGGAGAATCACTTCTGAACGATGCTGTGACTGTGGTATGTGAGTTAAAATCTTTTATTGAAGGATTCAGTGTAATCATTTAAATCAGAGCCAATGAAGATACTAAATAGCAAACACTAACTTAAAAAACATATAAGAAATTGCTAAGCAAGCTCAAAAAGCTGCTGAGATAGTGTAATGAATGATGAAAAAGGAGCGGAATATGAACTTTTAACTGATTACTACAACAGTTTTTGCTTGAAACGCCACCCATTAATCCTTTGGGTAGTGGAAGGCTATTAAATGTTATTGAAGTAGTGCATGACCACTTATATCAAAATATGGAATATTACAAAATAATAATATTGCTATATTGTTGTTTAGTTTTAATAAATGGCACATATGATATAACATTTTCAACCCCCTCCCCCACAACAGAATGCAGGGCCATGGGGAATAGCTACAAAGTTCTGTTTAAAGTATCTATCTATCTATCTATCTATCTATCTATCTATCTATCTAATGTTATTATTCAAAAAACTCTTAGCAATATTGTAATGTGAGCATACATAATGTGAACCTTACTTATTTTGTTTCAAATGTTAATATTTATACACTAGCTATACTACTCAGCTTCACCTAGGAAATTTGTCAATGGGTGTCAGTTATAGTTGTGTTGTGATTATCTGGTTTATCGGAAGTTCTGTGTAAATAACTCAGTGTGTTTCTGTATACAATATTTGTAGGTTTAAGGGCTAAGATTATTGGCTTGTATTGGTTAAGTCTTTGGTCTTCAGACTCTGGGGTTGTGGGTTCAAATCCTGCTACTGACGCTCTATAACTGTGAGCAAGTCACTTCAGCTGCTGTGCTCCAATTGGATAAATAAAATATATGTAATTAATTGTATCTCAAACATTGTAACTCACTTTGGATGAAGGCATCAGTCAAATAATAAGTAATAATAATGATATTATTAGGTCACTGGAGCTACTTACTCTTGAACATGTTATATACAACTGTTAATGAGTTAAACATTCCTGCATTGGATTAGTTTCTGCCTTTTCAAGTGACTTGGCTTTTGTTGATGGTAACTGCAACGCATAATTTGACTGGAGAGATCAGATTATATGACTAATTATTAGGAATACTGTAATGTGAAATTTGGGTGTAAATTATTATCCTTATTAGATGTTTACAATTTCCATTTATTATACCATTCACTCAAACACAGTATTTCTTTTTGTGTTTTACGTCAGATGTATACAGTCCCTATTTAAAGATAGAGGATGTGAACATATATGCAACGCAGTGCTTGGTGGATATATAAAAGTGTGTTATGCTGATGTATTATCACAAAGAGCAAGGAGCACGGAGCATTAGCTTCAAGCATTGCAACACAATTTCTGGGGCTTACCCAGTTAGTGACTGACGTTTCTATCTTGGAGACTGCGAGAGAGGAGGGGTGGAATGAGGGGGCAGTTTTCAGCTCTGCAACTGGAGATTGGAGGTCGATGAAGGGACTAAGATGAGAGCCGGTACGCATCTAAGAGTGCTGGTAGTGAACAGTCAAAAACAGCGAACCATTTGCTAACTATTGACCTTTGCATCTTCCTTGATCTTTGACAAACTTTCTCTTTCTATTTCACAATTTGATCACATGACTGTTTTCCTGCCTAAGAGACCACCCTGTCTTCAGTCAACCATTCACCCTGTTGGTTAACAGTGTTATTCTTGTGGCCCATCAATCATTAGCATAAAACATATTCTCAGTGCAGAGCATTTAAGTTAGCAAAACATTAATAAATATCAAAAAATAAAAAAATACACATGCCGGCTAATTTTCTTTTTTTTAATAATGTCATCCAGTTTCAATCAAATCTGTCAAGGCATTTTTGAGGCTTTGAGTATTTGCTTTTTTCTGTTTTGAAGGTGTTTACGGATAAATATTGACAAATCAAAATGCCCTTTCTCTGTGAATGCCTACTGCCCTAGATGGACCACCTTGCCAAATTTCAGATTTTTAACTAATCAGAAAAAAGTGTTTTGCTGATGAGTGAGTGAAACAGTTTTGCATTAGATAGACAGATAGATAGATAGATAGATAGATAGATAGATAGATAGATAGATAGATAGATAGATAGATAGATAAGGCACTATATTATAGATAGATAGATAGATAGATAGATAGATAGATAGATAGATAGATAGATAGATAAGGCACTATATCATAGATAGATAGATAGATAGATAGATAGATAGATAGATAGATAGATAGATAGATAGATAGATAGATATGTGTACATTTTATGGGAAATTAGAAGAGCCTTATTTGAACATAACAACATAAGACATTTGAACAAAACAGACAAGGCCAGTTGAACTCATTTGCTTAATAGATTAGCTGTCCTGATATCTCACCCACATATTTCCAAAATGTTGAGATCCCTGCCTTAATGATGTGACTCAGTGTTTTATTTCAGAGTCCCACAAGCCTTTGTGCAAAGAAAGTGTTTTCTAGCTTTCACTTTAAATGCACTTGATTTCAACCAATATCCTCAAGTCCACACTTCACAATTAAACTGAAGAATTCTGCTAGATAAACTTTATTGATGACTTTTGAAATTTTTAGATATTTGAATTAGGTTCACACACAGCCTCCTCTGTTCAGGACTCTGCAATTGTTAGAATTGTCCTGTAGTCTGGGATGATCTTGGTTGGTTTCTCCTAGACAGCTTTCAGACCTGCTGTATCTTTTTCTATACAGTAACTATACATGGTGACCAAAACTGCAGTATATTAAAGACTCAGAACATAACATCACTTACATTATGTTATATAGTTTTTATAATACAAAAATGTCTTTAATTACAGGTTCACCTAGTATTGTCATATTTATAGCCTATTTTGTCATTGGTATATTTTCTTGGAATTAAATTAAATATTTAAACCATATTTTCAATAACTTTCGGGATGATTGATAAACTATATTCTTTATTTGACATATTCATCATCAGATTAGAATAAACATTTGTGGAACTCTGTATTTGATGAAATCACCCATTTTTCCATTCCATTCAACATACTAATACCAGTCCTGGATAAGGTGTCAGTACATCACCCACTCACTAATACAAATGCACACTCACTTACTGTATATTGGTCTAATTTAGAGTAAGTGGTGTATTTAACATGAACATTTTTGTGATGTAGAAGTACCTGTAGAAGAGTGAAAACTTTGCACAAATTCCAAAAGTTCAGATGACGACAAAGAGTACTAGGGCTGAACTCATCTGAAACTTTCTTAACAACTGGAGGTTGTGTGACTGCACCAAAATGGACATCTTTTTTCAATGACCATGTTTTATTTCCTCCTGTTCCTCAGTTTACATTGTGAGTGATCTGTGCTTGGATCTTCTAGTTGTCTTGATGTTTTAGAAGCAAATTTTACCAGTAAAAATCAATGAAGCGTAAAACATGGACTCATTAAGTGGTGGCTTAGCTTTAGGAAAAAGGTTGGTAAGTTCCATACTTAAAATATAGAATTTGTAATCCCTGTTCTACACCCTGATAAGGAAATGAACAGCCATGAAGAGTCATTTGATATTCTTAGTTGTAGAGGATAGGTCAGACTTCATAATGAATATAAAAGACTTAATCTGTCCCATCTCCCTGTATTGTTCTTCATACTTTTCACCACTATTGCACTTGTAGTGGTCTCCAGAGAATGGGTCTGTATTCTGGCTTGGTCACTTACTGTGTTGTGCGTGCGTATTCTCTGCATATTTACATTTTTTCTGGGGTCTCAATTACATTCACATCCAAATGAGTGATTGTGGGTTCATAATCTGAAATAAGATGGCAGTGCATTCAAGGTTGGTTTCTTTCTGTGCCCACAGCCATTAGAATAGCCTCTGACGTACTTTTTAATGGTGTAAGTGGAAATTCTCTGTTATTACAGCAAACACCCTGAGTCACCATAATCCACTCTGAATCTTTGGAACTAGATAGATAGATAGATAGATAGATAGATAGATAGATAGATAGATAGATAGATAGATAGATAGATAGATAGATAGATAGAACTTTATTTGTCCACAGGGGAAATTTACCTTTTTGCTCTTTAAATAAATAAATAGATGGATGTGTTGATGATATATATATACTGTATATATATATATATATATATATATATATATATATATATATATATATATATATATATATATAGACACTATGGTCTGAGCACACACCAGAATGACTAAAAAGGAAGAAGTTAAAAAGAATGAAAAGGTGTATTACCATTACTATGAAGGAGCCCTGGTAGCATTTCTTGATGTAATTCTGCTGAATAATTTGTTGGCTGAATGTCTTCAGTCAGGGAAAGAAGGTGCAGCATTGTTCACAATGGCTGTCAATTTTGTTTTAATTGTCTCCTTTGCTACTATCTCCAGGAGGTCCAGAGGGCATCACATAACTGAGCCTGACCTTTTAATTAGCTTGTTAGTTCGGTGGGCCTCTCTTGAAGTAATGATACCAGCCTAGAACACTCTTATACTCTGTCTCATCCCCTTTATCAATACAGTATAGCCCATAAGTGCAGAATCATCTGAGTGACATAAGGCTGGTGTTATATTTATAGTTTGATGTGTACAGCTTAAAGAGAAAAGGAGACAGGACTGTTCCTTGTGGTGCTCCAGTGTTGCTCACATCCATATTAGAAACACTGTCTCTGAGCCTCACAAACAGCAGTCTGTCAGACAGATAGTCCATTATCCAGGACACCACATGCTTATCCACCTGCATATTTCTGAGTTTACCCCTTAACAGGGATGGCTGGATGCTATTGTAGTCACCGGAGAACTCAAAACATAATCCTCACAGTGCTGTCGGCTTTATCCAAGGGAGAATAAGCTTTATGGAGCAAATTGATAATTGCAATCTCTATCTGATAGGCAAACTGCAGTGGGTCCAGAAGGTCTAACATAAGAGGTCTTCATGATGTGAGATGTAAGTGCCACTGGTCTGTAGTCATCAGGTGAATAGGTACCTCCTTTCTTTGGAACAGGAACACTACAGGAAGTTTTCCACAGCTGTGACACTTTCTGGAGACTCAGGGACACACTGACCAGGTGACAGAGGACACCTCCATGTTGGTCAGCACAGCCCTTAGGAACTCAAGGACTGTCTCCATGTGGTCCTGTAAATTTTCCTGCTGCCTCAGTTGTCTCCTCACTTTGTCATCAGCTGGACTTGTCACTGGCCTTTCCAGAAGATGTGGTAGGAGTTGTTGATGTAGTAGGGATGGTGTAGAGGGAATGGTCATTGGAAGAAGATGACAGTGGGAGGCAAAATCTATTAAAAAACTGGTTGAAGATATTTGCTTTGTCCACACTTCCTTCTAGCACTTTAGCCTTGGATTGCTGGAGTCCAGTAATTATGCCCAGTCTATTCCAGACATCTTTCATTTTATTCTGAACGACTTTGTTTTCTATTTTAGCTTTGTAAACTTCTTTTCCTTCACTCAGCGTTTTTTTTTAGCACCTGCTGTACGTCTTTCAGAACCACTTTCTCACCAGATTTGACTGCTTTATTTTACTCATTCAACAGACCTTCTGATATTTGGTACCACAGTGTTGATGTAAAAGCTAATATAGTCCATGATGCGGTGACTGAATCCTTCAATATCATCCCTATGTGACTCACACATTATTTCCTACTCTGTCCTTTGAAAGCAGTTATTCAGAGCCATTTCAGCATTAATGCTCCACTTCTTCACTATCCTAGTGAAGACAGGTTGTCGTCTAATAATGGGCTTACAAATCTGATAACAAAAGGATGGAATTACAAAATTGAGTCAAAACTAATTTCTTTTAGTGAGAGAAAATATGTCTAACATATTGTAATATTTGAGCTAAACAATGTCTTCTGTTCTCTGTAGGTCCTCTACAAACTGTTCAAAGCATTTTGTAAGATGCAGGTCATCTCATTGGAGGATGTACTCGTGGGGATCAGTCAATTCTTTATTGTAGGATGTGGAGGAGTGGCAGTTGGCATTTTTTTTGGACTTATTACAGCTCTAACAACTCGCTTCACAGGAAAGATCCAGGTGATCGAGCCTCTGTTTGTCTTCCTATACAGTTACCTGTCCTACCTAACTTCGGAAGTTTTCCACTATTCTGGAATCATGGCGTAAGTAATGCTGAAGTTACATTCTCATTGAGTCTGAACTTAGTAGAATAACACCTTTCACTGTGACTGCTATGTTCATGAAAACTGACCATTTTATTAATCGTTTTGTTCATTTAGGCTAACACTGAGTGTTAGGGAGGCTATCTCAGTAGCAATGGGTACGTCAAGGTACACTCACATACAGAAGACTAAGGGAGAATTTGCTGCCAGCCTGACAGCATGATTTTTACTGTGGGAGGTAAACAGAGTCCTGAAGGAATGTGACGCAAATATGAGGAGAACAAGTAAATCCCACCAAGGAATGTTAAATGCTGAGCCACCAAGAACAGCATAACAGAATTTAAAGAAAAATGATGCAAATTTTGGAATGAGACATAATAGAAGTATTATACTTATAATACAGCACATAAGATTGCATTAAACAGAGCTAAAATGAATAAAGAAAATTGCCCTATGAAGTCAGGCTATCCTAAATTCCCTGATATGAAAGATTTAAGTCAGGCGTTCTATTAGTGATGCTACAAAGTGATCTAACTTACTGCCCTTTCCAGTAATATGAACAAGCTTTTAAATGGTTGATTTATAACACCTCATCATCATAAATATTAAGTACCTTACTATGTGGAAAATAACTAGTTGAAAATTACTTTTAAACCTTTCTCAGGATACATTCAAACACTGGATTAGTTAAATAAGTTTGTGCATATTATCTCTTTACCATCAAAATGTGTTTCTGAAAACATTGTTCTTGACTTTAATGTACAAGTGAAATAAATGTAAGAACATTTCTTGCTTTTTAATTTTAAGTTCTGGATTTTGGTGAAACAATGCAAAACACTGTTTTCATGGCAGGACAAAGAGAACTGAACATGAGCAACAAACAAATTGAAGCAATTTAGCAGATTGCCAGGTTGAGTGACTCATTGTCCACTGGCTCAACAGCACTTTAGAATGAGAGGGTTAGTGCACACTGCCACCCTCTGGTCCAGTGTTGAATTACCATCTTTGGAGCACGTTGGCTGCCTCCTATTTGCACATGTGTGACGCTACATATAGCTCAAATTTAGCAAAGTAGCAGGACATACAGTAGCTGAAAAAGACTGTTTATAGTTAACAAAAATAGAAACTGAGAACAAAAATGCACAGAATACAGTATAATATAACATCATTGTGCATTGTTTTTGACTTCTAAGGGTTCTATAATTTTGGATGCCTCCTCCTTTGTATCTGATCAGTTCTTTTTACAAAATTGCTCTACAACATATAACAGACCAGCTTGAAGGAAGTTTTTAAAAGTGTACAGGCAGTCATTTTGTCCCAGTATTAATTAGTTTTAACTATATTAGCATTATCTTATTCATAAAGGAGTAAGTCTTAGACAGAGGCCTAATCAACATACTGATTGTTCCAAAAGCCACTCTGCCTGGTCTTCATAACAGGAACATGGGGATGCAATGTCTCAGTTTCACGGTGGCAATTTTATCTTGTACTTTTCTCCATCACCACCACCACCACCACCACCACAAGAATTGCTCTGTCTGTCATCTCAATGACTATCACTTTATAACACCCACACCAGTCATCTTGAAGTTCTTTGAGAGGCTAGTCTTAGGCCACTTGAAAGTTGGATCTCCCACATCACCTGGACTGTTCTACTGAAGATGCCATATCATCTACTCTTCATCTGGTCTTGTCCCATCTGGACAAAAGAGATAGTTATGCTAGAATGATTTTTATTGACTTCAGTTCAGCTTTCAACACCATCATCCCTCAACTCATAGGGAAGTTGAGTCTTCTAGGCTACAACACTTCCTTATGCAACTGGATCCTAGACTTCCTGACAGAGAGATAATCTGCACCAGAAACACAATCTCCAATACCATCACACTGAGCACTGGTGCCACCCAGGGCTCTGTACTCAGCCCACATCTGTTGCCTCTGCTAACTTATGATTGCACAGCTCAAATATCATTATTAATTTTGCAGATAACACAATGAGTAGTGAGTCTCATCAGCAATGGTAATGAGTCAGCTTGCAGAATGGAGATTTGATTATTGGCTGACTGGTAAAAGTGCAACAATTTGTCTCTTAATGTTAATAAGACAAAAAAGATGATTGCTGATTTCAGGAAAGTCCATGCTGTCCACACCACACAGCACATTGATGGCTCTGTGGTGGAATTAGTCAGCAGCACCAAATTCCTTGATGTGCAGTTGGCAGCTCACCTTACTTAGACAATTAACACCACCACCACCACAGACAATAAAGCACATCAGTATCTCCACTTCATTCAGTGGTAGAAGAAAGCAAGCCTCCATTCCCATTCTCATCACATTCTACAGAGGCAACATGTAGACCGTTCTGACCAATTGTGTCATGGTTTGATTTTGGACCTGCAGTGTCTCTGATCACAAGGTCCTAAAACAGATTCTGCATACATCAGAAAAGATAATAGGGAGGACTTCTCTGCCCCACTTTAAAGACATCTTTATAAAGCATAGCTTCTGTGAAGCCTATAGCAAAGTGAAGGACCGCTCCCAGCCCTCACATGGCCTCCTTGTCCCACTTCCATCCGGTAAAAAGATATTGTAGCATCCAAACCAGTTCTGCCAGGTTCTACAACAGCTTCTTCTCCCTTAATTGATCTAAGCATATCACAATGCACTTTACTGGTTGATGGATTATTTTTGTATACTTACAATAGTATACTGTACTATTTATAGTAACTGATTAATGTACAACTTCTAAAGAAACACACAAATTTCTTGAAGGGTTGGGATACTCAGGCTAATTCTGTTGAATTGCTATTGAAAAAAACAAAATGGATGAAAGTAAAATGGAACTTGATGCACCTTACTCTCTGCTGATTTTTCAAATGAACAGAACGTGACCTTTCTTGATGTTATAGTTCATGGATGCAATTGACTCGAACTGTGTTGATTTGGATTTACTTTTATGGACTTTTGTTAAGTGCCTTGAGCATGGGAAAGGTGCTATATAAATAAAATGTATTATTATTACTATTATTATTATTTTATGAGGAGTTGGGAGCAAAAAGTGAGGCTATGATTCTTCATCCAAGTGATGGTCCTCAGTTTTAAAAGCAGAAGTAGAAAATACAACACTATCACTCCTTCCCCTAAGCACTCTCAAATTCCCCATTAGAAGCACACTATACTTTTGTTTTGAAAAAGTTACTTGTTTTTATTTTATTTTGCATATTTCCACTTAATATTGAAATTTCAAAAAATAGTAAACAAACACTTTTTAAAATTTTATTTAGAGATTTTACAGTTAAATTGCATTCTCATATTTTGCAACCACATACACACATCTATATACATATAGCATATACTGTATATGGTTATTATAAAGTTCTTGTGAAGTTTTAAATAATCATAAGTTCAGTTCTATACAGAATAAAATGAATCTTTAAAAAGTTAAGTGAAAGCATTTATTACATTTTTACGGAGATGTATTCTAGAGATTTTCAATATGTCCCACGATCATCACATATAAAAACCTTCATGCAATTTCAAAATTCTATAAATACGTTTTGCAGTGGAGTTTCATTAATACCCTGAATCATATTAGTTATTGTAGTCTACAATTCCTCTAAAGATGGTTCAATTGTGTGGTGCATCTTTCTTAAACCTTCTTTCGACCTTGTTGACCGATATTATTTCGGCCAACCAGTTTACATTCAGTGTACAGTTTACTTTCTTTTTTATTGATGTCATAGGTCAATCATAATTCTGAAAACAGAGTAATGAATAAATTAATAAATTAATTAACTATTTAAAAAACTATTACACGTTTAACATTAAACTAGTATAAGATAAATTAATCATACTTCATAATGTTCTTTACAGATTGATTTGATCATCCATAGAGCTGAAGTTATCATAAAACTAAAACTGCACAAAGACTTTAAATTGGCCCTGTATAAACTGTGTATATATATATATATATATATATATATATATATATATATTGTGGACTGGGACCCGGACACAGACAGGCGGACATCGTATTTCACCCAACACAACGTTTATTTACAGTTATATACTATTTACAGCGCACACAAACCCCAGTGCCTCTTGCACCGATTCCCCAAAGTCCAGGCCTCTCAGTCACTGTGCCTCTCTTTCTTGGCCGCCTCCCGTCCTCTCTCCAGCTCTTCCACCCGACATCCACTGCTGACTGGAGGGAGACGGCCCCTTATATGGGAACCCGGATGGTCTCCAGCTGCTTCCCGGCAATCAGTCATGGCCACACCCCAGTGTGGCAGAAGTGCCGGCTGCGCACCCAGAAGCTGTCCGGGTGTCCCCTGTCGTCTTCCCCCCAGCACTTCCTGGTGTGGCGGAAGTGCTGGGCTCCAGGGATATGCAGGCATTGGGGCGCCACCTGGCAGTGGCCACGGGTCCCTACAGGGCTGGGCTCCCAAGCCCTGTACCCGAGGCCCGCAACATAACCAGGACGGACGCCCCCTCGCAGTCTGGAGGAGGCACAAGCCGGGGACCACAATATACATATATATATATATATATATATGGTTGTGGAAATCATTTGTTGATTGCTAAAACTCTTTTGTCTATTAGCGTATGTTATGGTATGCATCACATACTTATTTATATATATGTATGTATGAATGTATATATAAACATGACACCAAAGTGTAAAAATGAGAGTCAATATAAGGTTTCACATCTTTGTTGCATTTCTTGTAGGCTTGCTAATTTGGAGCAGCATGCTAACAATGACAGTGACATTGTTACTAATCTAATCAACATCTTATATTTCTGAGAAGTAATAAATAGTTTGGCATAAACAAACATTAGCACCAGCACCATTATCTCACTGACTGTTAAGTTGCATTGGGTAGAAGTTTAGCTCAGGTTGGTGGTCCTCTTTATCGTGGCAGGATTGTAAAGAAAGGAGCAGATGAGAGCATATTGCAAATGACTAACAGAAACATACGGTAACTCATACTGTGCATTATTGAAAAAGACTGCAGTCTTCCAAAAGAATTGTTTTTTTTATTCTGAAATTTTAAATAATATAACATCCTTTATTAACTACACATAGAAAATGAATGAGTGCATTTTATAATACAAATCTACTATTTTGCCTTACAGAATTTCTGATTTTGTTATAAAAACACTGTGTCCTTATTTGTGTGTTTTTTTGCATAGTAACTAACTCCTCACATCTTTTTCTCAGTATCATAGCTTGTGCTGTCACTATGAAGCAGTATGTGGAATTCAATATTTCCCAGAAATCTCATGTAACAGTCAAATACTTTATGAAGATGTGCAGCAGTGTCAGTGAGACCCTCATCTTTATCTTCCTGGGGGTCTCCACGGTCAGAGACAACCATGAGTGGAGTTGGCCTTTTGTCTGCTTTACAGTGTTCTTCTGCCTTCTTTGGAGAGCACTAGGCAAGTGGAAAGTTTGTAACACATCTTTTTATAAATATTTATACTAGTATTATTAGTCAGATTTCATTACCCAAACTACCAGAGTAAATCTTAATGTAATGTTCACTATCATCCTGTCAATTATATTACTTAAACTAACAGTCTGTCATCAAATGACATCACAAATATTGATTGAGCAGTAGGAAAAGAAAACTTATTTCTGCCTAGAATACGTTCTTTTATCATGTTGACTTGCCTTCATTTACTGCTAGGACTGCAGCTTTAAAATGTTTCATATTGTCTCATCAATAACAACTACTGTGTATTATGTTTTCTCGTCTCAGAAAGGACTAATTTACACTTTGGCCTTTTAGGAGTTCTGTTTCTGACTGCCATTTTGAACAAGCTGAGAATAAATACTGTAACCTTTAAGGACCAATTCATCATCGCCTATGGTGGCCTAAGAGGAGCAATCTGTTTCTCTCTGGTTTTTCTGCTTGATGACTTTCCAAGGAAAAGACTTTTCATCACTTCCACTATAGTGGTCATTTTGTTCACCGTGTTTGTACAGGTACAATTTAAAAAATCAAATATAGCATATAATTTATAGCAGTGTTGAGCTGAGGAGTTCTCCAAGAATGTTTAATGGGGATCTTACAAGCTCCAGCAGACTGATGAAGCTAGAAGTCAGGCAGAAATCCAGAACCCCAACATGACAAATTGAGTCTAGTGGTCTTTAGAATATGATCAATTGAATTAGAAAACAGAATAGGAGCTGTTAAAGCTAAATAAATTCCAGTAATGCCATTAATTGAAAGTGAATAAATTGCTGTCTCCCATACTGACCCAATCGGGTACACAGTTACTTCTGTTAGGAGCTCAGTCTGCCCTTGTCCTTGTTTTCTTTTCATTACTTTTGTTATTTTAACATGACTTGTGCCTTGTTTCCATTTTGGTTTGTATTTTTAATTTCTTACCCACAATCTCCTTTGGGTTTAAGAACTAAGCTCCTTTCAGTGTAAATTTTGCTCAGGTGTCGTGGTAATATGGCCTACAGTCACCTGAGAGGAGACACATGCAGCTCTCTTTTCCATTTCTGGTTACAGAGCAATCAGTTTTCATACTTTTATCTTCTGCTCCCTTTCTTGTAAGTTCTGGTGACTTTTAAGTGTTGGATCTTTCAGCTTTGAATTTTTTTGCATTGTATTTTTGGGATTTTGGAATTGTAGATTTTGAGTGAAAGTAAAAGAAAATCTTGAGACAAAACAAGAATATTGCCAAGAGATTTTTTCAAGTCCTGCCCTCCTCTCAACCATTTCTGGTTAATGGCCCACACTCACGGTCCTTTCACGTCTCATTCATGTGAATGCTATTGTCAGACACAGTTCCTGCGCTCTCAGCTCTTATAAATTTTTATGTTTTCCTCACTTTAAGTTCCCAATAAAAGAAGACTTATTATGTCCAAATCTTATTTAAGAATTTCATCCAGATGGGTTATCAACAGAAAATATGAGGACACAGGCAATCCTAGCACCGAAGTCAAACAAATGAATGCAAAAATTATCAGTTGGTTACATGGCAAATTGGTTAAATGCATATCAATAGACTATCCTGAAACAGTTGGTGGTGATGGTGTGCAAGATGAAATCATCAGCTTAAAATATCCTGTACAATATCTACAACCGTTAACACCATCCAGTCTTCCTCCAGCTGAATCACTGTTGAAAGAAGGATGTGTCGTAATGTAATTGCGTAATTTATGTCTGAGTGATGGGCTATTCAATAGGACAAGATTAGTTGGATTCAAAATTGGTTGAACAATTCTGACATGTAAAATTTTAACAGGCGACAAGAAAGGTAATGTAGTACATCTTCCGCGGATACAATTAGACACCAAAGGAGATCTTCAGATGCCATTCGTATTAAAGCGTTTACAGTTTCCTGTTAGAATAGCTTTTCTGCTATGACAATCTGCAAAGTAGCTAGCGCATAGCGCCCAAGGGTTGGCGAGCGAAGCAAGGAGAGCCCCCTGGTATTTAAATTCCAGTTGTAATACTTGTTTTTTTTTTATAATTTTTAACACTTTGTATTTTTTTCTGATAGATCTGTTTTAAATAAATATATTTATGTTTTGTTGTAGCCATGATTTTCAAAGGTTTCCTTCCATTTTTGCCATTTGCTTTGGGTTAACTTCTCACACAGTAGGACGCTTCTAACGTCTTCAGATTTAACTTTCAAGTTTCCAAGTAGTTTCTTTGATTATTCTCCAGCAAAATGAATTTTAACATGATTTACGTGTGCATTCCATATTACAAAGAAACATTTTAGAAAAACTATAGTACTAGAAAAGTTAAAGACACATTTGTGTAACTGCAGGGAGCCAGCTGAGGCATATGAAGGCTTAATTGAATTATAAAGCCTTGGGCACTACATTCCTGTTTTCATTTTATTTTCTTTCTATGACAAAAAAAATGATATTTTGCTAAATGTTGGACTAATTTCTTATCACAGGGAATGACAATTAAACCTCTGGTTGAGCTGCTGGAAGTTAAGAGAACTGGGAAACCAACAAATGTAAGCAAGGAAATCCATAGTCGGGTAAGTAATCAAATTTTCCTCATCTTTAAAAAGCAAACCACAAATGCAGTGATTCGGCAGGGCCAATGCACGGTGTGCTCTCACTCATTTTGACATGAAGCAGTGTTATTGTTTTTTTTGTCTAAAACACCAGTTTTGTTCTCAGTTGAAACACACACAGAATATACGTTTTTATAATTAATGCGGTTAAATCTTTATAAGATGAATGTTATCCCTTTTGTCACCTCAAATTCCTCCATAGTTTTCCTAACTGTGAATAATAAAAATCATACAGCACAGCTCTCTAGTGTTTTGCTGGCACCACTCGAATTGACTTCCATGTTGAAGGTATTTCACCCTTTGCAATAATCTAAATAAGCCCACTGTGACATCTCCTCTTAAAGCATCTCCGCCCAAACAATAACATTGGTTCCTTTACCTTTGTATTGAGATTCTTGCAGGCTACTCTTCTCACATAAGCCTACAAATATATATTTTTTTTGCTTGTTGCTATAAAATGTCTTAGGTCAGGAGTGAGGTATAAGCAACTAAATCCAAAAGGTGAGCTGAATCTTACATCTTTTCTTAATCTATACTATACTATACATACTATATTCGATTAATTGTTTTCTTGTTGCTTTCAATATATAGTTAGCTTTCGCCTATCAAAATTCAGACAGATTACACGACTAATTCTTAATTTTTGTCTTTATATTTTTACTGGCATTTAAGTAATATCATGATCACTGCCATTTTGTAGCAGTAGTGAGAATCACAGAGAGTTCCTTGGGTATCCAAAGAACCCGACGCTTTTATTCTGTTTTGCACTTTTATTCCATTTTCTCTGAATCAGTATAAAAGTGTGTTGAAGAATTAAAGTGTAAAGTGCAAAAAATTAAACTCAATCAGATGAAGCATGCGGTTGAAAATGTGAAATTAGAAAAATGTCTGGAGCAAAAACAAAAGGGACAAGATGTAAATCAGGAGAGCCAGGAGTTGAAACCTGAAGAAATAAATCTAGAGCTAGGACCTACATGAATTAAGAAACTAACGACAACATTGAAGAGTCTGACAGTGATTTTATTTACTGAGGGATTAATGCACCAAGCGATGGTTGTGTCTATCAGCACAGTGATCATGATAAAGTGGTGTCTCCAAATGGGGTTGTGTATAAAAATCAACTTTATTAAGTTAAAAAAAAAAACAACAGAATTGGAATATTCTTTTAGAAAAATATGAAATACACAAAAATGTACATACTGTATAACAATTTGTTTTTCTAAGAGATAAGAGGCTTGTTAATCATAGCTCCTGTGACAAGCTGCAAGTCATACCCAGTTCTCAATGCTCAATAAAATGATGTTTGAAAATCACTTGTTTTTTTCATTTCTGCTCAAACTTGAGTTTTCTTAAGCTGAGACTGTTAGCGTTTATAATTGCTAACTTTTACAGTAAATTGTTATTAGGTTATTTCCCTTAGCCATGTGAGGCATCCATATTATTGCAAAATGTGGCTCCTATCTGTTTATCGCTATAGCTCAGATTTTCAAAGCTTGCTGTCTGCCAATCTGGGGTATATATCACTTTGTTCTTCATTTAGTTACGTCCTGATGACTGCTCCATGTCTGAGACACAGTTGAGAGTTTCTGGTGAGTGCTTTACACAGAAAAACACACTTAGAGCCGAATGGTTAATGGCCTGGTTGCCAATATTGCATTTGCTTGCTCTTAATTAATATATATCCGTGGTGTATCTGTGGAAGACAGCAAACGTTTATACTCCACTTTCAGACAAGAGCCAAATTAAGACTCCCACAAGCTACCTTGAATGACTTATATCCTTAACAGAGAGTTGATCTTCCTTTTAACAGTTCATTCATATGCATGGACACCCAGTCATTTCATCCAATGAGTATTTAGGTGGGTGGGAAGAGGGGGTTTATGCTCATTATTGGGTGGTATGGCTCGGTCCCATTTGGTGATTTGAGCTAATGTAAGCATTTTGGTTAAAATGAAAGCCCCAGGAGCGTGTACCCAGACCACCCTGATGGTAGATCCACCCCTGCTATCAGATGTAAGTAGCTAGTAGCTATATAGCAATAATACCTCTTATTTGCCAGGATCTTCTTCTGTGTTTTAAGATCAGTATGGATATTTTTTCAATATTTTTGCTTCCTTTATTATTTTCTCCATTCCATTCATCACATCATTAATTACAGAATCCTCTGTTAATGTTGTGCTGGTTTCAAAGACACCTTCCTGATGTGATATGTGCCATCTTATTTATGGGCAACTTGTTATGAATGCATCTCTTCCAAACTTTAAATAAAAATAAAGGAAAGACTCATTGTCAGTAAAGCAATAAAAGTGAATTATTAAGAATTTTTAGGCTCTTGACCCTTGCCTTCTCGACTAGTTGTTGTTTTGTCCATTTACAGTAAGTATGATGGATCAAATAATCCCAAGTCTGCCTTTTTATGTCAGTTTCTAGTTTAGCAATTATATCCGGTACCATATCAAATTATTTCAAATCAAAGTTTATTTGTCACATACAATTACACACAGTACAATGTGTAGTGGGTGGCACGGTGGCGCAGTGGTAGCGCTGCTGCCTCACAGTTAGGAGACCTGGGTTCGCTTCCCGGGTCCTCCCTGCGTGGAGTTTGCATGTTCTCCCCGTATCTGCGTGGGTTTTCTCCGGGCACTCCGGTTTCCTCCCACAGTCCAAAGACATGCAGGCTAGGTGGATTGGCAATTCTAAATTGGTCCATGTTTGTGTGTATCCTGCGGTGGGTTGGCACCCTGCCCGGGATTGGTTCCTGCCTTGTGCCCTGTGTTGGCTGAGATTGGCTCCAGCAGACCCCTGTGTTCAGATTCAGCGGGCTGGAAAATGGATGGATGGACAATGTGTAGTGCATTGCTTAGTTATTGAACTCCAAGACTGTGCATTAGAGGAATATAAAAAGACAATAAATAGTCAATACTGAACTATATAAATATCCATAAATACGGTATGTATGTGAACCACTTGGAAAACTAAACCAACATCACTGGTTTTAATGGAAAGATGTTCTCACTGAATACACATGAGGCCTCCTCCATCTGAAATCAGATACTGGTTTTCCCATTTCCAATTACATGGTTACACCCAAAAAATTTTTTTTTCTCCATCCTTGTTTTCCACCTAAAATGAGTTCCTAAGAATTACCAAATTAATTCTCCATTTTGTTTTGTTCTCGAAAAGTAAGCCTACATATTTGTGCTTATAAAAGCATGTTTTCACACTTTCTGGTTTCTTGGTGCTTTGTGTTAATCTGGTGGGCGTTTTAAAAGGTGTGAAAAGAAAGAAAATGGAACGATATAAAAAGTGGAATATGTGGAAGTATGACTCTTAAAGAAAATAACATACGGGGTCTTCTCCATTTTTGATATATTATTTTGTAGTGGCAAGAAATTGTGACATTTGTTAACATTGTACAGTATTAAAGCCTGTAAAATACCTTTTTATAATCATTATGAAATGGTATACACATTCAGCCCAGTGGTCCAAGGTTTAGCATCTCTGATCTACAGCTCCAGGTACTTACGTATATCTGCTCCCTATTTATACTTTAATTTGCACTTTCTCTCTAGGTTCCCACTGAATTTCTTTGTGTATTCCAGCTTTCTTCAGCATAAGGTTAAGCTGGTTTGATGAATTAGCAATTCTAAACTGCCCTAGCATCAGCCAACTTATTTGTGAGTGACTTTGAGCTTTGTAATAGGTGGGCTGGTTATTACCACGAGTGAGACCATTATGACACCCGAAATAGATTGAGCTGATCAAATGGCAGAAATGTGAATACGTATAAGTAATCATGGCATGAAGTTCAAACAAATTTTTATTAATTTAACATTTAAATGTACACAATAAGACAACAGTTATGCTCAAACAGCACTACTGACGTTTTTTGGAAGGATTTTCTCATTAAGATTATTTGAGGCAACTGAAATAAATTCTGTAGGAATCCTTCTATATAAAAGCAGTCGGGATTGTCCTTCCGTCCCGTGAGTGCTACACAGGCGCGGAGTTTCACACGCCCCGTCCATTTTGCAATGCACGATGGGATTTGTAGTTTCGTTTTCCAGGTAAAAGATGATTTTCTACTCCAGACTGTGCGATATCTTCTTCTTCTTTCTTACTATATAAAAGCGGTCGGGATTGTCCTTCCGTCCCGTGAGTGGAAAGCGTAGCGGTATTATGCTTATCACAGACTTACTACTTGCAGCTTGCGGTACGAAGCAACATGATGTGAGCAGAGTTCTGGTGCTCCCATCGTTCCCTTGCTTTTGTTAGCGATGCGCTGGAAAAATAGACTAAATGATGTCTCTGGAAATAATTAATGTTGATGGAGTACAAATGCCTCACCGCGTAGTAAATATCAGGGGGGTTCAAAAGGGCGACCTCAATATAGAAAAAAAGTTCAAATTTCAACACAAAAATAACAGAAACTACGAGTATTAAAGTAATACCGCTCAAATGCAATATAACCAAATTAATGAGTTTGTATAAAATATCAAATTGATCTACATATTGAATTGCCTTAAGAAGTGGTCAACTTAAAAGGCGGGTCAGCCTAGTACTTTAATAATTTTTAAATTGGCACCCATCTACTTTTTACTGTTTGGGATCACTTTGAATATTTGCCACTGTAAGAAGAATTCTCTTTCAGAAACATCTTCTTGTTAAATGTTTAGTCACACTATCCAGGTGTTGCATTCCTGCAAGTAAAATCAGTTCTTTGGTTTGTTTCAAAAGCTTCACATTACCGGCCAGTTACAATTCTTACTTGCAAATTTTTTATTGAATGCACCATTTATAAATAATAGTTTTCAGTTTCAACATCATGCTTATATCTGCCCATGTCTTCGAATACTGGTGCCTTGCGCATGATAGTAAATGTGTGTATCATATTTTAGTTTCTGGATCATATTGTGGCTGGCATTGAAGACATCAGCGGACACTGGGGCCATCACTACTGGAAAGACAAGTGAGTGAAAAGTAACAGGTTGTTTTACAAAGTCTTGTTTTCATCCACATGTAACAGTAATCAATCACGCTGCCCCTCTCTATTTACCTTTTTTAAATACGGTGGCACAGTAGGTAAGCACTATTGCCTCTTGGGTGAAGCATCCCAGCTTTATATTCCATGCCCAGTCTGTGTGGAATTTGAAAGTTCTCCCCGTGGTAATATGGGTTTTCCTCCTGGGACTCCCATTTCTCCAAAGATGGCCATTGATGAGTTATTCTAAGCTGGCCCTCTCTGAGTGTGGCTGGGTATGTGTAAGAGTGGGTCCTGTGATGGGCCAGCCTGGTCACTTCCTGCCTTGTGAAGGGATAGGTTCTGGTCTCCTGTGAACCACAAGTGTGTTTCACAGATTGGAGAATTTTAGATTTTATTTAAAGTCAAAATAAGCAAGACATGTACTAGCACCCTGTAATTAAAAATAGCTGGAAAATTAATGGATTGGTTCAAAAAGTGCTTGTATATATGTATTTCTCTCTGTTCTTTTTTTTTTATAGATTTGAATATTATAATAAGAAGTATTTAAAGAAGCTTTTGGTGCGTCATAATAAACAGTCAAAATCCAGCATTGTCCATTTCTATGAAAAACTTGAAAAAAAGCATGCAGTCAAATCGCCTGATCCAGTGGTGCCGATAGATCAGCCCAGAGAACAGTAGGTAGAAAATCATCTGCATCCATATTTCATTTTTATTTTCTATTGAAGCCATTAATGCAATTATTTATGTCTTGGTTATTTTGTTTAAGTGCATTTTAGAGAAATATCTCAATTCAGGGAAGGAAAATCATATTAGGAGCTGGAGAATGCACTGGAATATTTTAATATTTTTAAAGTATCTGTTAGACTAGAGATAATGTAGTGCAAAGCGATATTATGTTGAGAGAAGTTTACAGAATTAGCATCACATAAGAAATTAATGATAATATAAACAACTAACAGTCTCAACAAAATGCTGTCTTATTTTTCAAAGCAAGTGGGCACATGCCATGCTGAAATATCAGAAAAAATAGAAGGAGCCATTTGCATTGTTGAAACAGTCACACCTTGTACTGTGTAAAGTCTATGCACTTCACTGATAACACAGGGAAAAACAAGAACTAAATGCCTTGTTGCAAAGCCATAAACACACCTCTTTGTTATGCACATATCTCTCTATTATATAAAAAAATCTTTCAATGCAACAGGACTTTTTTTAGGAGACAAGATGAGACTTTTTTGAAAAGATTTTTTCAAGTCCCGTGAGTCAAGAATATTGCCATGAGATTCTTTCAAGTCACGCCCTCCTAAATCTGCCATTCGTATTAAAAAGTTAACAGTTTTCCGTTAGAATAGCTTTTGCAAAGACAATTAACAAATCTCAGAGATAAACATTTGAAAAAGTCCTTATCTCGTACGTAACCCGGGGACTGCCTTTATTCATTGAAAGTTTCAGATTTTATTACTGTACAGTACAACATTGATTCACAGTGGAGTTAATTTGACACTGATCAACAGAAAGGACTCATTAATGTCGAAGTGAGCAGAGATCTTGTCAGAGTGGTTTAAATTATTTACAAATGTAAAGTACAAATTAATCCTCTTCAAGTCAGTATTTAGTAGATGAACCTTTGGCAGCCATGAAACCCTTGAGTCTCATGTGCTTAGCACATCTAAACACTATTCTTCTTTGCAAAACTGTTCAAGTTCTGTCATTCTGCATGGGGATCATGAGTGAAAAGCCCTTTTCACATGCAGTCTCAAATGCTCAGCTGGATTGATGTCTAGACTCTGACTCGGCTACTCCAGAATATTAATATTGTTGTTTTTAAGCCATTCCTTTGCCTTACTGAAAAACATGTCTTCTCCCAAGGCTCAGGTTTCTTGTAGACTACTTTGTGTTTTTCTCCTGGGGTTTTCTTGATTTTGCTGTATTTATTTTCCCCCCTACCCTCACAAGCCTTCCTTCCTTGGACTCCTGCAGAGAATAATCCCCACAACATGATTCTACCATTATCATGTTTCACAGAGTGGTTGGTGTGTTTTTGATAGTCTGTAGTGTTCAAACACCGTGTTTAGTCTAATGCCCAAAAGGCTGAAATTTAGTCTCATCAGACCCTAGAACTTTCTTCTAGCTGACTTCAGAGTCTACCAAGTACCTTCTGACTCTCTAGCTGAGATGTTAGTGTGGCTTGCTCTTTGCCAATCTCTCATAAAGCTGCGACTGGTCAACAGTTTTCATATGCACAATCTCTCCAATCTAAGCACCTCCATCTTGAAACTAATGACTTATTTCTCTTGGTGGCCTGTCTCACTAGTTTTCTTCTGGCACAATTACTTTTTTTCGTGGAGAACTTGCTCCAGGCATATTTAGAGCTGTGCCATACTGCTTCCATTTCTTAATGATTGATTTAACTGGACTCAAAGGGATATTCAGTGACTTGGATATTTGCATGCCTCCATCCCCTGACTTGTGCTTTTCATCGAGTTGCTTGGATTGTTCTTTTGTCTTCATTGCGTAGGCTAGGCCACCATACTGACTCAGCACAAGCTGGACCTTCCAGATATGGCACATTTATATTACAGCCAACTGTAAGCCCAGACAAGTGATCTCCATTGAGCTAAAAATGTGACTTCCAAAACCAACTGGCTGCACCACTATATAAATCATTTTGTGTTATATATTTATAATTAATTTAAATCACTTTGGGCGTCACGGTGGTGTAGTGGTAGCGCTGCTGCCTCACAGTTAGGAGACCTGGGTTCTCTTTCCGGGTCCTCCCTGCGTGGAGTTTGCATGTTCTCTCTTTGTCTGCGTGGGTTTCCTCCGGGTACTCCGGTTTCCTCCCACAGTCCAAAGACATGCAGGTTAGGTGCATTGGCGATTCGAAATTGTCCTTGGTGTGTGCATGCCTTGCGGTGGGCTGGTGCCCTGCCCGAGGTTTGTTTCCTGCCTTGCGCCCTGCGTTGGCTTGGATTGGCTCCAGCAGACCCCCGTGACCCAGTAGTTAGGATATAGCAGGTTGAATAATGGATGGATGGATGGATGGATAGATTATATCACTTTGCAGTGATGTTGCAATGTTAACATGAAAGAGCATTTTTCTGTTAAACAATGAACAAAAAAGCCAAATTAAACCCATTATAATTCAGTGTTGTACAACAATAAAATGTGACAACTTATAAGGATGTGAATATTTTTTAAAGACACATATGCCTGCATAATCATTTAAAGCACTGGCATACTAATAATAGATTATTTTTGCAGGATGCTACAGCAACACAAACCTTTGATACCTGCTTTTCCAAGCCTACATTATATAACAAGAGCACAAACTGCCACCCAATAAAGCATGGCTGGTCGTTTTAACCTGGGCTGGTATGCAGATTGGGCAGAGCAAAAAAAAAAAAAAAACAAAATATCCTAAATAAAAGTATGTAATATTCATTAATGCCTAAAATTCAAAATGCAAGACAAAAAACAGAATTCAAATGACACATAACCGCAAAGCATAGCACTAGAAAATGTTTCCAAAACAGGATCAAAAGGTCCATGCTAAAGTTCAAGAAGACTGAACAGCATGCAATAAGACAAAGAACTCTGTTGAAATGTTTTACAGGGCAGAGGGTGCAATGCCCGAGTGAAGCACTTCATTCAAGCTCCCATTTTTATTCCTCTTGCTCCTTCCATCACATGTCTTACCTTCTCACTAATTTTACATAACAACACTTGCAGGAGGAGCCAAAGGCAAACTACAGGCAAAGAAAGAGCTAGGGGGGGTAGACAACTATAAGAACTGTGCATATCTGGTAAGATGGTTTTTGGCCAGTAAATAAGTCTCATTTATTTTGGAATTGTTTGAAACTGTGCTCAATGAAATAAGACTTTTATAATTTTCTGTCCTGCAGAAGACAACTAGAAAAAGTCTCTCCACTCCATCTTCAACCAGGAGAACTTGACACCATCAAATCTATTCTATCACATAGTTTATACCATATCAGGAGAAAGGTAATTTTTTTTGACGAACATTTACTTGGATTAACAATTTCAATAAATAGGTTCATGAATGTAAAGGTGACAAATTATGATGTTTGATAAATCAATGAAATAAGAGACTAAATAAGTTGGTCCACATGGCTGCACCATAGTCTGGGTTGGGGTGTTTGTATCCTGTAAAAGAAGACTGCTTGATCTCCTCAAGTTCACCTGAGGTTGTTTTGAGGCTCAGGGATCAACTTATACCCTAAAACAATCAGATAAGTTAGTTGATAACTCTAAATTTTCACAAAGGACATGATTACATTTGATGCTTCCTTGCCACCAAGTTACATGCTCTACAGCCACAACCAGTAAAAGCAGTGACTGAATATTTGTAAATACAACTTTCTTACTAATATGTATTGCTTAGGGGACCTGAGCATCTTCCACAAACATTCACACATTAATGAAATAACAATATAGTGTACCAGTTTACATAACAGTATGTATTTGAACAGTGGGACAAAATCCCTGTAGCCACACCAGATGATCAAATACCTAACATGTTAGTATAATAAAAATGACTGTATAGCTACAAGCTGAACCAAGTTCCACGTTCTACAAGGCTATAGTTTTATCTTATGTACTACAATGCTATTCTTCTTCTGCCAAATGTTTAAAATGTAATATTTCTACTAACAAGACCATAAAAATATAACTCTTACTGCTGCAATTATATAATAAAATATGATATGAAAATATAATCTATTGTTCATTTAGTCTTACATGAATATACAATATTATGTATATTTATCAAAGTATCATTCTAAATCATTACTAGACATACTACGAGCAGTTTAATACATAGCCACAAAAAAGCATCAGGTAACATGGCATTCTGTCTCCAGAAAATACAAATCTTTGCATACAAAAGTACTATCAGAAATGAGCTATATATATATATATATATACTGTATATAATGATTTTTTGCAACAATTTTATGTCACTTTTTTGGCACACTTTAAATCAGGCTTATTTTAAAATCTACATATAAAGACAAAAGGCAGAAGGCGGCATGGCTCTACCTAACTTCCAGTTTTATTACTGGGCGGCAGATATACAGGCGATAAGAACCTGGACACAAATAGAAGAACATACACAGGCTTGGTCCGCAATAGAAGTAAAATCCTGCAGTACTTCTTTGTATTCCTTGCTCTGCGCTCCAATAAACACACGTTATCGGCAATACAATAATAACCCAATTGTGCTCCGCTCACTTAAAATCTGGAACCAATGTAGAAAGGATTTTAAGACGGAGAAGCTTCTATCTGTGGCACCTCTGCAAGAGAACCACCTCTTTCAACCTTCACAAACATATGCAGTTTTTAATATCTGGAAAAAATTTGGAATTAACTTGCTTAGAGATCTTCATATAGACAACATCTTTGCATCCTATGAACAATTACATTCCAAATTTAACATTCCAGCTACACATTTCTTTCACTATCTTCAAATCAGGAACTTTGTTAAACAGAACCTTCCAGATTTTCCTCATCTTGCACCCTCATCCACGCTGGAAAAAATATTGCTCAATTTTGAGGAATTAGACTCCATCTCTGCAATATATAAAATCATTTTACAATCCCTTCCTTTCAAAGATCCAAGAGGACACTGGGAAAATGACCTCTCAATTAATATATCAGAAAAGGAGTGGAAAGTAGCAATGCAGAGAATTCACTCGAGCTCCATATGCGCAAAGCATACAATTATACAACTCAAAATTATATATCGAGCACATCTGTCTCGACTAAAACTCTTCAAAATGTTTCCAGGGCATGATCTAACCTGCGAACGCTGCAATCAAGTCCCAGCCTCAACAGGTCACATGTTCTGGGCCTGTACCAAATTAACATTATTCTGGACAAAAATTTTTAATTACCTCTCAGACAGCCTTGGACTCACAATCCCTCCTAACCCATTAACAGCTGTGTTTGGGGTTCTTCCAGAGGGTCTTAAAGTGGAGAAGGACAAACAAATTGTGATTGCATTCACTACACTGTTGGCACGCAGACTTATTCTGATAAACTGGAAGAACCCAAACTCTCCTCTTTTAAGTCAGTGGGAAACCGATGTGTTATATTATTTGAAATTGGAAAAAATCAAATACTCAGTTAGAGGATCCGTACAGACGTTTTTCAAAACATGGCAGGATCTAATCAGTAATATTTTAAAATAAGTTTATAAAGCACAGAGAATTTATTAATTTAGGTATGTTTACAAGCCTTAAATTTTGTCTTGCTCTCTCTCTCAGGGGTGGGGATTGATCTGTTATTAACGCAATTCTTCTTTTTGTAAAAACTTGATTGCTTTGTATGGATTGTAATAAAATTAAAAAAAAAACAAAAAAAAACCTACATATATATGTTTGATATCTTTCTTTTCAGAATTTATCAAATTTCAATGTGATATTGTTAGATTTTCAGATTCATATTCCATTTTGAAATTATAAACTAAAATATCAAGAACTCACGTCCCATGAGACGAGACTTTGTGCCAAGAGATTTAACCACCGGAAATAAAAGACAAAGAGTCGATGACAAAGACAGATGCTGTACATGCTTTTAAATGTTTGAAGCGCCATGCAAGATGCAGATCACGCGGTGGCAGCAAGCCAGCAACTGATCGAGCAAAGAGGAGGTAAAAAAAACTGTATTTGTTTCCCATTGTATCACCGTTTAATAGGGGGTTTCAGCAGAGTGACCACGTCTCCTTGGGGTGCAAGTGGCAGAGACGCGAAGTGGCTGGTGCGTAGTGCCATAAGAATAACCACAAAACACCTCCTGACTTGCATGTCTTTAGAATCCGCTTAATTGCAAATGTAACTGGGTGTTACGGGTCTTTATTATGGCTAGGATGGAAAAGTGAAATAGTGTAATTATTTTTCTAGCTAAATCTATTAAAGTCATCATGTGTTTTATGTTCATAATAGGCTGAGTGTCTGTCAGATGGAGTTTGGGAAAGAACCAGGGGACAGATGCTTAAACAGAACAAATCAAAAAGCACACGGACCAAACACAAAATGAGAGACAAAAATCATGAACAAAAATTTCAGAGCAAAAGTCAAAACTGAAAGAAATATTTAGAATTGAAATTTCTGTAAAAACTGCAAGGGGTTTTGAATTTGTAGCTTGGATAAGGAAATGAAATTCTGGATGGCCTTTTAACCTGTCACATCATTACGAGCTGGTCACAACCTTCGAGGACAATGTTTGAGGCAGGCTCCATGATGGGAACTTAAAAAGATGGAGATTATGAAAGTACAAAATGGCAGATGAAACAGACAAAAATATTGTATAATTATAGAAGCAATTTGAATTTCAAAAATAAATATCAGATTCATATTCAGAGAGTGAAAAAACATTTACAATGACTGGCAGATCTCAGAAATTCATATAAAAACATATAAAAAATAGAAATATATGCCAAATCCTAGTGTCATATGCCACCATCTTAAATAGGTTGTGCTATGGTGACATCCTCTGTCACATAGTTTCCCCGTTAAATGGCTACTAGTAGGTGCTTTGAATAATATGGTAACTGCTTTGTAGAATAACTAGAAAATGTTAATGTTTTGAAGAAGGGCAAAATTCAAACACCATTAACGTTAATGCACATTAATATTTATTAAACCTTCCCTGAGGTGACTCTGCACACCAGAGAGTTGCAAAAATGCAACATTTAAGTTCTGGCACAGTAATTATGACAGTTGTCTTTGCTGGGTTTCCCAGTATACAAACTCATGTCTGCAACCTAGTTGTACCCAAGTAACTAATCGTTCTTCCGATTACAAGGGTGTCTTTTGTTCAGAGCGGTCTCGCTCAGTTTGAACCCCATTGCACAAGCAGATTGCTTTAACAGGAATCCGCCTTTTTAACAGTGTAAAATGTGTTTGGAACCAATCATCTCTTACTATTTCAAATAAATCGATCAGGTCACACAGTATCTGTTTCTTAGAAAGATTGATAAATAACTAGATTGAGCACATACTATGCTGAAAACAGGATGTACTTTTTTTAAACAGAAAGATTGTTTCTCTAGGCTGCAGGAGCCCCATATTCTTTTGACCTGTTCCAGCTATGCAGCAGGCTTTCACAGTACTTAATGAAACAAACTGAAATGTCTCATGTATCCTAAATGTTTCACAATGTGTTTTTCACAGGCTCCTGCCTATAGCAGGCACACTCTCCAGCCAGATGTGAATTCAGATGAAATGAAAGAGATTCAGTTCAGGAGACATTCCAGTCAAAGCAGACAGGACAACCAAGATGACAATAAGTTGGTAGGTAGTTGTGCTCAAAATGTGTCATTTTGCATGAAATATTTATGTCATTCACAAAACAAACCAAAATTCAGCATGGCAACCAAACCTCTATGTCTTAAAGCTGGATGGAGGAACACCACAAATTTTTGAAATATAAACTTCACCTGCTTACATCAAAATGATCTAAATCTTAATGCTAAATCTTTGTCAGAATCTGTCTACTCCTAAAGGTGGGACTAGAAGACAGAGATTTGAATTTTTATAACAATACAGAAAAAGATAAAAAAGAGAAGGACCTCTAATAACCCACATTGAAGTATGGCAAGCAGAATCTACCCTCAGGTTTTTGTGATATACTGTATGCAAAGCCAGTGACCTACCTTAGTGGGGAAACTCTAGAGCAGATTTCTTAAACTGTGGGTGACTACCCAAAAATGCTTGTGGGTTGACTGTTGTATTTAATGAAAAGAGGATGCAGATAGCTTTCAAAGTGACGACAATAGGTTGCTCAACATAGGCGACAGTGGGTTGATTAAATAATCTTGATTGCTCCAATGATTGTTCTCCAAACCTGTGAAAGGATTCCACAATTCTCCAAGGGAGAGCATCACAATGATCATCCAGAAGAAGATTGGTTCATGACAAAAATAAATTAAGAAACCCTTGCACTAGTGGGTGGTAGTGGTATGTGTTACCTGAAATCTGAACACAGAGTTGTTCTAGGTTCAGAACTGACCAAAACACATGACCCCAGAAACAAGTATTAATGGAGCGTTTCTTTTAGAAAGTGGAGAACGAAGCAGGTTCTAAAGTTCATTGACAGAAAGTGGAAAAGAGAGCTTTAAAAGTGAAGGAAGAAAGCTGTGAGCGTGAGACAACCCTTTAATAATGCACTGTCCGCTAATATGACCATAGGTGGTTGTCTAGGTATTTTTGTTATTTCCCTTAATGGATCACTCCATTTCAACCTTCACTTTCATGGCTTTTATATGACAAGTGACGTAGTCAGCTGACCTAATAAAATGTTTCTGTTCTGTTGAAGTCTGTATATTTAAAACTGAAACAGTACAGGATGTATTTTGGTCAGAAGGTATTCAATTTGAAAGTGCTGGATGGTGTTGAAATAACAAATGAAGTGATCATTATCATGGAATTCCAAGTAAGGTAATAAACATCACAGCACTACATCACGATAACTGGTTGCGAAATAAGAGAGTGAAGAATTCATCTTGCCTGTGAATGTTAAGTTCAAAAGAGATTCACGGAGCTTCTTAACTGCCTTTAAGAAATTTGATGTCATCGATTAAATAGCTTTGTGGGTTTTTCTTTTCAAATTCCCTCAGATATGTGCTACAAATCCAAAGACCTTCTCAGTGGGTTGTTCTTCTGAACAAAACATCCAGTGTTGCTACAAAAATATAAACCCCTAAGGCATGTTCAGTCTTTGATTCCTGTTAGTTGATCTTGTTCATCTCATATTTGATGATTTATTTGCCTCCTTGAAACACTTTGTTTGCTTTCAAGATTGTCCAAGGCTTTCTCAGTTGTTTTGCTACTGTTTCATTATTTGCTGTGTTTCCAACGGTGGTGTAATTTACAAAATTCCAAATTTTACTGTGTATACCTGAACTAATTTCATTAATATAAAGAAAAAGCAATGGTGTTAGGACAAATCCCTGAGAAATTCACAAACTTCAGTCCCTGAAGTTTCTGCTGATGCAGGTTTTATGTTTTGTACAGAATTATTGGAGCATTTTCTATATGCTTTCATTTTGATTACTGTTCTGCTGAGCTACTGAAACAATTTGAATAAATTTGTTTGCAGTTGCAAGTTCTTTCAATTCAAGATATTTACTGGATGTTGTTTAAAATACATATTATTTTCTTATAATTAATTTTCTCGTTTATTTTTGATGGCTGATTCTGTGATTTTACCCTGCAAGGCTTTAAAATAAATATTGAGTGATTGATATAATTCTGAACTGACAATGTTTAATCATGAAATGAGTTCCAAGCCTCCAACCCTTCATTTTGCCTATCAAACAAATGTATTCCTTGTATTAATAATAAATACTGGATTTGATGTATTTACTTCATCCACATAAAAATATTTGTGACAGCTGCAGCACCCGTTGGCCATTGTATAGCATCAGTTAATCATTTTTCAAGAAGAATATACAGAGAAGGTCCTGCGGTGGGTTGGCACCCTGCCCAAGATTAGTTCCTGCCTTGTGCCCTGTGTTGGCTGGGATTGGCTCCAGCAGACCCCCGTGACCCTGTATTCGGATTCAGCGGGTTAGAAAATGGATGGGTGGATATACAGAGAAGATGCAGGATTTTTATTAAAGTAGTTTTTATTTTTTTCAGGAAAGGATGGATCTAATTGCTGACATTCAGTCTTATCCAACTCTTAGTTTTGTAGCTGTCGAGAGTTTCCAAAATTATTTAAAAGCAACTACAAGAAATATAAGCATTAAGCACTAATATAAGCAGTTTTTTGTACTCTTGTACAAAAAAAAAATCTAAGTGTCTTCATTTTAAAAGATTTTGTGGCATTCAAAGCTAACAATTAATGCAAAAAAATAAAGAAGAAAGTTGATAATACACATGAAAAGAAAAAAGAAAACTTCTTGTCTGTGACATTTCTTTTAAGGCTTAAGCACCTTCCCTACATTTCCTAAGGTTTTCACATACACTAGGACTGTACCCTCATAACGTAACGTTAACATTCAGAATACTGTATGCCTTTTTACCTTTCTATCTAATAACTGATGTTTCTATCTAGCTGTCTACCTACAATCTGTGATCATGCTGTTGTCTACAGTAAATACAGGAATATACCAGAGCATTAAGGCTATTCCATTAACATGTTAGCTTACAGGACGTAAAACAGAATCATCCGTTATCTATGCTACTATGTGAAATTAAGGAAAAACGTATCTAAATTTACCATTGACATTAACTTAAAAGGTTTGCTTCTTGTTATGATGTACAGCAAAGCCAATAACCGTTTTAAACATGCCTTGCTTGTACTTTTGCAATTTTCTTCCCATTCAGTGTGTCTGCTGTTGGTGTGTTTAAGCTGCTTCCTCTAACTAAGAACAATTCCAGAAAACACATGGATGTCTTCATCACTTTTTACTCATTTAGAAAGGAACTAATTTGTAATGAACAAGTGAAAGTGTGAATGCTCTGTCTGCTCTTTAAAATTCCCAGTCTTATCAGACGTAGTGAGGGAGCCTCCACTTACTACATAAATTGAATGCAGCCCTGTGAAATAACACCATGGAATAAAAATATATTATTTGACTAATTTAACAAAATGTTAACCCATTTATTCAATAAGTACAGTGCTTGATTCTACATTTTCTGAAGAAAAACGAAAAGGGAAGGCAATTAAGCACGGAAAACATTTAATGCCCAGAATTAGCTTTTCATGAAGAACTGATCTTTCACATAAAAAGCAGCTAGCTGCATTAATGTAATGTGCTTTATGATAAAATGTAATGGTCTCATTTCTGTATTAATCCAGATGCATTTAAGTAAACCATAGTAACTTACTGTTGACAGAAGAACATGGAAAGCCTTAACTATGTTACAGCCTTCATGGTGGCTTTATGTCATCAGTTTTGCTCTTTTAAGGAATCTATTCAATTTTTGTTGAATTTTTTATTTTCTTCACTTTTCTTTCCGCCTGCTAAACATACTGCATTTTTACTCTTTATTCATCAGAATGACACCAATCAGATATATTCAGGATGCACAAGACAGAAGCAATTAACCAGATCATGCACCAGTAAGTTCACAATTCATTTATTTTGAAGTAAACGTTGTTTGTATTATGAATCTTCTTTATAACAACATAATGGAAACTTTTCCTACTTCTTTTCACAGTAGGGCCAGAACACAAATCAGATGAGCTCCCTCTTACAGAAGCTACTCACTCTGCTGATAGCAGCATACACATTGGAGACCATCCACCCTCATGGACGACTGATAATCAGCAGGATAAACCTATACAAAAACGCAGCATCTCTTTTGACAAATAAGACGTAACAAAAAAAAATTGTAAATGTAGAGCCATGTTCAAAACTGATTTACTATTGACCCAGAACGAAATGTATTGGCATTCTAGGTTTTGCAATGCCAATTACCTGTCAGGGATTTATTATACCAAAAGTGCAAATACAATTGAAAGCGCACAAATAAGTGGGGCCTTCAAAAACATATTTTAAAGTTTGCTGAAAATATAGAAAATGCATTTACAAAATATAAATGGATGGTGAGTGTTTGGAAAAGGGATGGAGACCAAACTATCTGCGCTGCTTGCTTCCTTCATTTGGCCCAAAGTGTTCAGTTGTGTGGCTGACTCAGCTTTCAACAGGTCTGCTTTTTAAATGAAGTGAAATGGAGCCCTCTTGTGGTCGTAGATGAAAATTAAAGTTTATTCCCATTAAGGCTTTTTCTCTTATTTCACTGTGCAGTTTTTCTTTCTCGAGTTTTTCTCCTACCTCTTCAAGAGATGCATGTTAGATTGAAGATTCTTAAGCGAGCGTTCAGCGAGTGGTTGGTTCCTGCTATGATTTCACTCCCTGATGTAAAAATGAATGAATGGATGGATTAAGGCTTAATGTCCCACAGTGCTTCAATAACAAATAATATTTTAAAGTTAATTAAATATGAAATTATTATTTAAAGTATGATTAAATGACAATATATCTCAAAATAAGCATTTTCTGCCAGATGTTAATTAAAGCACAGCATATTTTACATAGATACTCATTTTATTATTAATTAATTCATAGATAAGTGACCTTTACTGTACTCTGTTTAATTTTGAATATTCATGTACTTGCTTAAAGACATATCAATTAAATAATTAAAAACTGCTGGCTGCAGTTTTTGTTTTCCTCTGCCCCTGGCCATTTGATTATACCATAAATTTTCACATCAGTCACCTACTTTTGTCTCTGTTGTAGCACCCTAGAAGATTATTTGTATCTTTGTTATGAAAACTAAACAGCTTTGGTCCAAGTATTATTTATTTTACATATATATACATTATTTTCTTGATTTATATTAGCATCAGCTTCAAGGAAACTGATTTACTGTTAAAACGAGGGTGAATGTTTCTTTGTAGACTGATTCCTGTTCTTCAAGGCAGTTATGCTTGGTGGGTAAACGGAGACAAGGAAGGTGCGAAAACTGAAAAAAGAACAGGAGACGAGGATGCGTGCCGGCATGGAGACAAGGCGTGTGAGTCATTATTACTGTGTTGAGGGTGAATGTAAAAGTATGGGAAGTATAATAGTAAAAAATTGTGATTAAGAAGAAAAAAAATGACGACAGTCGCAGGTCTTGGTGAAGGACGCGATAGTTATGAATGTGTTTGGTGAACCAATTTGAAAACAGATTGGAGATTTGGCATCATGGTAACCTGGATGAAGTGGCAGTTGGCATGTTCTGCTAAGGTCAAGAATAAAAAAGAACTTCTTAAACTTCTTCTTTCGGATACTCCAATTTAGGGGTTGCCACAGTGGTTCATTCGTCTCTATCTATCCCTGTCTTTTACATCATGTTTTCCCTCACCACATCCGTAAACCTCCTCTTTGGCCTTCCACTTTTCCTCTTGACTGGCAGTTCCATCCTGAATATTCTTTTCCCAATGTACCCCTCATCTCTCTCTGCACATGGCCAAACCATCTCAATCAGGCCACTCTTTCCCTCGGTCACCAAACTGTCGTACCTGTGTTATTCCTCTAAAACACTTGTTCCTAATTCTGCTTACCCTTGTTAAAAAAGAGCTTCTTAAACAGACTGGGATTATTTTAGTGTATTCTCTTGGTCTAATTGCGGCTTGTTGGCAACAATAAGACTGTAGGTAACAGATTTTTATTTTTTGTCATTTCATCTGAGCTTCCAGCGTGTGCTAACTGTATGCAGCAACCACAACCTTTAAAGACACTAGTCACTTTATTATTGTAATATGATAACTGTATTAATATAATATCCATCCATCCATTATCCAACCCGCTATATCCCAACCACAGGGTCACGGGGGTCTGCTGGAGCCAGTCCCAGCCAACACAGGGTGCAAGGCAGGAAACAAACCCCGAGCAGGGTGCCAGCCCACCGCAGGGCACGCACTCACACACACACACTCGGGACAATTTCGAATCGCCAATGCACCTAACCTGCATGTCTTCAGACTGTGGGACTGTGGCACAGTGGTAGCCCTGCTGCCTCACAGTAAGGAGAACTGGGTCCCCCCTGCATGGAGTTTGCATGTTCTCCCTGTGGGTTTCCTCCGGGTACTCCGGTTTCCTCCCACAGTCCAAAGAAATGCAGGTTAGGTGCATTGGCAATCCTATTGTCCCTAGTGTATGGGTGGGTGTGTGTGTGCCCTGCGGTGGGCTAGCGCCCTGCCCGGGGTTTGTTCCTGCCTGGCACCCTGTGTTGGTTGGGATTGCTCCAGCAGACCCCCATGACCCTGTATTAGGATATAGCGGGTTGGACAATGACTGACTGTTTGGGTTTGGATTTAAGAATGGAATTCCTGCTGAACAATGAATGGTTTCTATTTTTGGTTTGTTTGTTGATAAAGTTATTTTATATAAGAAGGTGGATGTGCTTAAATTTAGGATACATTTTTATATTTATGAGATAATGTTTTTTTTTAATTGAATGTTTAATTTTTTTTTTTTAGCAGAAGCCATTCTTTATGCCATTTATTTGCAAATATCGCTGTTCCCTCTCATTAGGTGAGAAGTTACTAAGTTCTTTTTGAATAAGGGCAACAGTGAGAGGGTTACACCATAACCATTAATGGCTTTTTCATCTTTTAATTTCTATTATTATTTATAAAGCACTCTCATCTGAATTTCTGTGCTATATGTTGTTGTTGACAAATTAGTTGTACAAAATCCCTCACCGCCATGGGAATGAATGGGTCTACTCTGATCTGTGCCTCATGTTGGAGAACAACATCATTCACTTTGGCTACATAATATAACATCTCTTAATCCTGATTAATCCAAATCTAGTCCAGTGAAAAGCAGACCCAGAATTGCTCAATTTAGAATCATCAATCCAACCTGCACAGTGAGGGTAAACCGCTTCTCCAGATGGGAAAATTCTACACAGGCTGTGTCGAGACCTGGGCCTTTGGACTGAAAACCACTGAGGCATGGTGCACACATATCTATAACACTGATAAACTATGCTCTAGTTGTGCTACCTGTCTAAGGCAGGTTGAAATCTAAGGAATCAACGTAGACGTGTGCAGTGCAGTGTGTCCAACTGGTGTCAATGTCTGTGTTACTTACTGTTTGGTACGGGATTCATACAGAAGTGCTAATGTTTGTGATGCTTGGATAGCAGAGACAGAGCAGCCAGTTGGACACACAGACAGACACACAGAAACTTGTTGTTTTATTACAGCGGATTCTTCCCAAATGACTATATTTCCATTGTTAAAGAAACACTCAAAAAAATTGTTGGAGGAACGTAATTCAATAAAGTTGAAAAACTCTAAATGAATTGGGTAATTCAAACTCAGATCACTGTGTCTGCTCTAACAATAGCCAAATTAGTTACTTCAGCTACAGCATAATAAGATACGTTGACTCATTTGAGTTACTCAAACATATTTTTATTGATAACTTAATAAAACAGTCCTATTAAACCGAATAGCTAAATATTAACTGAACAAAATTTAGATGTGTTGATTGCATACTCTCATATTAAGTGATGAACTTCTATTCAATTAAATAAACTGAAAAACACAAACTTTTGGTTTTAGGAACTTTATTTCCACACATTAATCCTTCTATATAAAAGTGGTCGGGTGTCCTTTCGTCCTGTGAGTGCTACGCAGGCGCGGAGTTTCACACACTCCCCGTCCATTTTGCAATGCACGATGGGATTTGTAGTTTCGTTTTTCCAGGTAACAGATGATTTTCTACTCCTGACTGTGCGATATCTTCTCCTTCTTTCTTACAATATAAAAGCGGTCGGGATTGTCCTTCTGTCCCGTGAGTGGAAAGCGTAGCGGTATTCCACTTATCACAGATTTACTATTTGCAGCTTGCGGTGCGAAGCGACATGATGTGAGCAGAGTTCTGGTGCTCCCATCGTTCCCTTGCTTTTGTGCGCGATGCGCTGGAAAAATAGACAAAATGATGTCTCTGGAAATAATTAATGTTGATGGAGTACAAATGCCTCACCGCATAGTAAATATCAGGGGGGTTCAAAAGGGTGACCTCAATATAGAAAAAAAGTTTCAATTTCATCACAAAAATAACAGAAACTACAAGTATTAAAGTAATACCGCTCAAATGCAATATAACCAAATTAATGAGTTTGTATAAAATATCAAATTGATCTACATATTGAATTGCCTTAAGAAGTGGTCAACTTAAAAGGCGGGTCAGCCTAGTGTAAGATGATCTGATCCTATGATAACAAACTTTTTTTTTCTTGTCTAAAATCAACTACTTAAAGCCAGATATTGGTCATCTGACTTCTTTTCACTCACTCTTACTTAACTGTTTTCAGTTCTCCCTAGCCGTAGACTGCTAAGTCTAGTCTTTTGGGATCAATTCTTTATTGCCAATTTCCTTATACATTTATTTACAAAAAGTGTACATTAGATGATGATAATCCATTCATCTATTGCTTCTTTGTGTAGCAGCCATACCTTCTTTCTTTTATTGTATAGTCTCTTATTACTCTTTCTGCTCTTTGGATAAGTCCTGTAAGAGGTTTTTGTTTTGCATGATAAACTAATTGGTTTCTTTACCTCCAGATCCCATCCTTTACCCTACTGTATTTATTTTGTTTTCCTTTATCTCCTTTCTATTTTTCTTTCTATTTTTAATCCATCAAGAAAATTTTCTTGGCTAATAATCTGGTGTTAAAAATATTTCTTTACTTTATTCCATACTTCTTGAACATTACATACAGTCCCAGTAAACATGCCTTTCTGTTTCTGTAGCATGCCAGTTTGCTCCAGGGCATGTGACATCTTTCCTTTAAATATCACTAATCTGAGTGAAAGGGCATTTTGTAAACTTAGCAACCCTAGGTCTAATTTAGGTTTGTGTTTATTCCTTAATTCGTTTTCAGATATTTATTGTCAAATTATCTCCTACTTTTCTGTTCCTAGATAATCCACTTTATTACTCTATTTTTTTGGTTTATAAAATTAAATAATTATTGCCAGTTTTTCCATATCTTTTTGTTTACCACATTGGTATTTATACAAACATTTTAGCACCTGCTTGTAATGGTCTGGAGCACTAAGGACCACTGGTTTACTATTAAGTGGGTTGTACAGCTTTGCTCTCCCTAACTCATTAACTATTTGATATTTTATAAGTTCTTTTAATTTAAATTCTTGATTTAACAAAATATTAACTGCTTTTGCTGTTGTGGCCTGCCAGGGGCGCTCCAGCTCTCCAACCCTAACACAAATAGACACAGGCACAAGCCTCTGCAACAAGGCTTTTTATTTTGCTGAGGGGAAACTATTACCTAAGCGTTTCCCACCTACACACAGCACAGCACAAACAAAGCACCAAGCACAATAATAAAGTAGCACCTTGTCTTCTTTTTCTTTCTCTTCTTCTTTCTGACTCTGTCTGCCTTCACTCCTCCTCTAGCAAGCTTTATCACCTTCCTCCTGACTCTGACTCCTGGAGCAGTGCCAGCTGGTTTCTTATATGTAATATCCGGGAGTATGTGTCCCATAGGCTTGGTCTGGAAACACTTCCATGTGAGGTGGGAGCCAGATAAAGTAGGGCTCTGCAGTCCCTGCAGCACCCCTGGTGGATCCCCCAGAACCCAACAGGGCTGAGCCACCAAACTCCAAATACCAGCATGCCCTGTGGGACTCTGGGGTGCTTTTGAAACCCGAGGAACTTAGTGATGTGGGGGAGACAATACCCTAAGCATGCTTTCTCTCCCGGTCCTTCCATTAAGGAGGTGTCCTGGCCAGGCATGGGTACCAGCCGTCCTCCACACTGTACATTTCAAATGTACATTTTTTTATATTGGGGAAGCCTTTATTCTCCTTTACTTTCTCCTATTATTATTGATTCATGCATTTTTCACATATGAAGCCTTAAAAAATCACAAAACATTTCTTTGTAATCCATTTTATAACTTTACTTGGTAGGTGAAAGACTGCAGCTTTATACAGTGTTTTGGTAGAATTACTGCCTTAATTAATATTACTTAACTTTTCAAGGTCAGTTTCCTTAATGACCATAACATTACACATCTGGGGACAACTCATTTAAAAGTTTATAGTGAATCACAGAAAAAATCTCCTGCTGAAAAGGCACCATCCACAGAATTTCTTCCTAAAAACCTGCCCACCTCAATTTCTTCCCCTTTAAATTGCTGGGGTGTGACTGAAAATGCAATTGCAGCAAACTGAAAAAGAAACTGAAGAAAAGACGACACTAAAAGGAAACAAAAGGGCTACAATTGCTGCTACCAGTTAAAGAGCTCAGTAACTCAAGTTACCTGAAATTTAGACATTAATTTATATATATATGTCTGTTATCTTGGCTACTGCATCAGTTCAAAGTACAACAACAGCACTATAGTCTTAGAGAAGTACAGTAGTCTGTATATTCATTACACACTATAGTATGCGTTAAAGTGCTGCAACTATATGAATGGTTAGACACTTACTACTAGAGAGTAATGTTAACTTTCTTTAGTTATTTGTGTAAACTGTGCAGCCTCATCTGTGGTCTGTGATAATGCTGCAATTTTTTCTGATGCATAAACTGTATGGCAATCCGTTTCTCTTGTGGCTCTTCATTATCAAGAACCATATTGCTTCACCTAATGGGAGCTGTTTTCACCTTCTTTTCACTTGGTGTAACAGCACACAATTAAATACAAATAGATACTGTACAGCTTTTGTTTTCCAAATGTAGGTGCCAATTCTTTTTACCTTACATTGACGCCAACAGTGCCATCTTAATTGTGAATGATAGTGACCACATACAGCCAGTGCATCATTCACTTTTCCTACAAGTCAAGTTATTTACTTGAATGCTAAAGTACAAGGGACGTTCAAATAGTTTCCGCACATTTATATTTTTGTTGGATATGGTGAAGGTGGGAGGAGTAGTAATGCCTGAGAGTGTGATGTGACTGGGAAAATTGCATTGCAAATGAAGGAGACTATGTAGAAAAGTGATGGAATTTGTTTTTGAAATTCTTAATAAAGAGAGTTAAAAAAAAGTGCAGAAACTTTTTGAACTTCCCTCGTATAATCTGGTTTTACAGAAAAAAACAGGTTGTATTATCATAGTATTTGCCTCTACTTACCGTTTACCTGTTTTTCTTCAAGGGTAAGTGTACTTGTCAAGTTCGTTATTGGGTTGGTCTTTTGTTGCATTTTAAGATTAACACACACATAAATAGCTATACGCATACACACAGACCCTAACAACAACAGTGCTCCATGATTGACACACACACGCTGATTAAACTTTAGCACTTTAAATCACACAAGTGCTTTAGGAATAACACAGCCTGTCACTCTCTCTGCACTTCAAGAGACTTACTTATTATTGGCACGAACAACATACAATGTTTTAATGATATCTCAGACCTAATTATTACTTTTGGTCTACAAGAATATATATAAACATACAAAGGTTCAGCATCCTTGACTACAGGCCATTTATCAGCCAAGAATACCTTACTTTACGTGCAGTTCCCTACTATTGAGTGGAGCTCTCACTCGCGGCCTTAATAAACCTCACAGCACAGAGGTAATGTCAAATTTCCGGCTGCACCAGGTGCTCAAAGAATTCTAACTTATTACTTCAATCACTCTAAAGACATTAAGATAAAGCATAGAAAGTTAAAAGCAGCATGGTATTTATTACAAGAATAATAATACCAGTGGAACAAAGAATAATAGAAAATAGGACTGATAGAAAAGTCTGGATATATATAGTCTTTAGAAAAAGCTTATGAAAAAGTTTCAGATGACAAGGATGAATGTTGCAGGCGGCTTGTGATCTAGCAATCGTAGTTCCTCATGATGCTTTTCTGACAACCAGTGATGTCTTTATCCCTTCTTCTTCCTCCCTCCTTCCTTACTTCCTTACTCACTATATCACTCTTCAGACGAGGCATATTTATTCTAAAATTCTACTGGGGGCTTTCGCAAGATATGATTGTTAGATACAATCAAACAAAACTTTTTTTGATGTTCTCAGAGGTATCGGCAGATCTTCATTTCCCAGGCTGTAAAATAATTAGATGTCCATCCTTTCTCAGGTTATAAAGTAATTGAGCCACTAGCATATCTTCCTTTATTTGGTGGAACAGCTGTTTTAAAAGTAAGATATAACTGGGAAGAAGACATGCTTTGATTTGTCCTGAATGTAGTTCATCTGTTGTCTTGTCTTGAACAAAATATAATGGAAATATATACCAAAATTTACAGATTTTGTACCCCACAACACAGGTTATGTTTGTTTTCTCTGCACACACAGTACACATTTATTTTTTCACGGTGGTCTCCCTTGGATGATGTTTCAGCTATGAAAGATTTTGTCATCATAATCAGACACTTTGTATTGGTCAGACAACTTTGAGCAGGGCGCCATCTTTGCTGCTTAAATCACCGGCCCTTCTTTGAGTTAACGCCTACATCAAAAGGCTTGATTGGTTTAGAAATGTGATGCTCAGTGAATCGTCTAATTATTCCTAGCCAGATTTAAGCAGAATTCACTCATGGTTGTCTCCAAACTTATGTATTATGAATCTGTGAGGCCAATTTGACCCTAAATCTTCATAAAAGTTGGTAATTACCTGCCCAATCACATCATCAGTTTAAACAATGTAATTAATGTATTACAGATGTGACCATCATCACACAGAAAACAAAATGCTTTTGTGATGGTATGCAATGTCTTTACTAGATTATCCAAGATAAACTTTACAAAAAACCTCTTTCAAAACCAAAAAAAATTGGCATCTCAAAATATGGTGTTTATTTTTCCTTGAGGGTCACTAAATTTCTGCAAATCTCTTATTACGAATGGTTGTTCCATAATGCAAATTAACTAAAGTTATGCTATGTTTTGCCTAGGAATATACTAAAAACTGTAAAAAAAATTCTGGAAAATATCTTGGAAAAACGGTACTATGCCCAATCATCTTTCTCCCCACAGGAAAAAAATCAACTGATTTTTGGGAATCTGTCCACTTGGCAACATTGCAGCATGCAATCCATCCAATGTGAACAGTATTTCTATACCAATGAAATTTGCCTGCTTTGTTTAACTATAAATGAACCAAGTTATTAAGCCAACAAAAATATGTTAATTGTATTAGATACAGACTACAAAAGTGTTCATTTTGAGTTGAAACTGATTAGAAACTGTGTAATGGCTATTTTTCCCCAAAAATATTTTTTAAATCTTTAAAATATGTTCATTTGGAATAATGTCCACCTAAACCAATTGGGGAATGGCATCATACTCTTATTGTGAGTGGTGCTAAAATTCGTTCACATTGCTCCTACATAAATAAGTCATTTTGTAATCTGCTTGGCCCCGATCATGTTCGCGGGTGGGGGCGCATTGGTGCAAGGCAGGAATAATCCTTGGACCGGGCGCCAGGCCATCGCATGGCGAACACACACATGCTCTTGTGGTCATTTGTAGTTGAAATGGGCGTGTAAAGCTGTGAAACTGCTTACTTTGATCAAAGCCAATTAAAGGTAGTTGTGAAATTGTAATATTTGTTTTGTGTGTGCATTATTCAGTCTTTTAAAAAATCTGACCAACTATTCCTAATAAGATAAATGAAATGGCACTCCGGCCACCGCCCTCGCCTGTTTGACTTGCACACTCTACTGCTAACTATTTAGAGAAGGGCAAGTATGCGCCTGGCATTCCGTGGACACTTTATTTGCTGCACCCAGTGGGGCACAAATTGTTGTGCGCGATTCTTTGAAGCCGAGCCAAACGCGTTTCAGTTATCCAAACTACGCATCGGTGGCCAGGCAGCGTGTTTAATTACCTACGGAGTTTGGAAACTGACACCGCAGACCTCCGCCCCTCACAATCCGACCCCACTCCCTGGCGCTCCGAGATGTAGTCCTAAAATAGAACCCAGACAACCCCAGTCCAGAACTACTCGTGTCTATTTAGTAGGACGTCTGCGGAGAATCCTCCTTTCCGCTGCCTGGGACTCACCATGAAAGTCAGGATCGCAGCCTTAATTGCCGGGACCGTTGGGGCACTCGGGGTGCTCTGTTTTCTAACAGCTTTTGGGACTGATTATTGGCTGATGGCCAGCGAAAACTGTGGGCGACCTACCCATCCGATATCCGACAGCAGCAGTAGCAGCAGCGCCCGGGCGTCATCTAATGGCGAAGAGGTAAGTCGAGGCAGCGGGCTGCGCTGAATCACAGTGTATTGCTGATTACTGTAGGTAGTCACACGGTACAGTACACATGGGGGCCAAGAGTGACCTTTTATCTTAAGGGGGATCGGTACCACATGAATGCCACCTACGCGTATTCCTGGATAAAACGGGCGTGGATGATTTTAAAACATTAAAAAAATTTCCCATTTCTCTGCAGTTTTTCCTCTTCTAGATTTTGCAATTGACTGACCCTGAGAGGGCAAATGCTTAGGATTAGAGTCGTTTAACAATGCTGTTGCAGATAATGAATTTCTGAAGCCCTGTACTCTTATTAAAATCTTTGATACCCAGACATATTAATTAGTCAGTACAGAAATAGGACACACACTGGCAGCTTAAAAGGACTTCAATAATTATAGAAGGTTTTTTTTATTCTAAATATAGAAGAGTATTTAATTAGAACCAAAAATATGGAAGAATTTTTAAAACGTTATATATAATTTTAAACTTTTATTTTTATTTAGTCTTAAATCCATTGTTTTAAGATTTCTTTTTAAAAGAATAGGTAGTCTTTGAGAAAAACTATTACTGTTTTTTTTTAATCCCATTTAATTTAGGCCAAAATGTAACTTTTCTGGAATGCCCGAGTATGATTACCTTTACAAGTCCTAAAAATAGAGATTTGTGAAAATGATATATGGGATGCTTCAATCTTTTCCTTTTCTGACCATTCAGACCACTGACAATTTTTCATTACACTAGACATACTCCAACGCACTCAAAAATACACCCAATACCAATGTGGAGTCAAAGAGGTGGCTGCCCGCATCACGTTTGACAGAAAACATGCTGAGCTTGTAACGGGCACTCTGTGACTGCTTATCGTACAAAACATCTCAGCCATGTAAGACAAGACGGTACATTTTAGCTTTCAGTTTTACACTTTGTTGATCTTGCGTGGAGTGTTCTTGTAATGATTTCCATCAAGATCTACACAGTTCTTAAATACCTGCAAATGAAGGTTTTAATTAAAACAGCTGCTCCGTGGTGAATCACATCAGGATAAATATTATTAAAACATCATTGAGAAGGCAAGCTTCAGGAAGCAATACAGCGTAGCAGCTGTACCTAGCGTGCATGTTTCTGGCTCCTCTGTATTAAAATAATTTCTTGTGCACCAAGTGGATGCAAGTTCTAAGTATTCCCTTCATTAATCAAACTCATCCCAGCAGTTGACGTCTTTACGGCAGCAACTGGTTTAATCACTTCTGATAAATGCTTTGCTTAGTGGAGCCAGATTTATTTAAATAAGTTTGTATACAAATGCAGTGTGGGCCACTTCAGTCACCTACTTAGCATTGCTGCCTGTCAATAATGTCGGCAGTTACACTCCTTGTATTGTTTATCGATTCAATGTATGTAATGTGAGGTACTTGGAAGCATAAAAGAGTATTGGTAATAATTTGGCTTTGCCTTTGTACATAATTGTGGTCATCTCTGATAATTTCCAGGTCAATTCTCCAATTTCTTTTAATTCAATGGATTACAACATATAGTGTAGTAGGTAGGATGCTGGAAAATATGAATACAATTCTTGTTAATGAATCTCACTGAGGAGGCAACTTTGCTCATTGCATAGTACTTACCCTACAACAACTCTTTGAATTTTGAATAGCTGAAAATTGGACACCCATCTAAACCACATCCTCCATTTAGTATTCCAAAATGGTGTTATTTAATACCATGTGGAATTTAGGAGCTGCATAACAAACAGCCCCTGCACCTTTATTGCTGGTCTCATGCAGAATGTTCACTTCTCAGACATGTTGTACTTTAAGTCAAAGTGGTGCACAGCATTTGGTGGTTTATTTCAGTTGAGCAAACTTTAAAATTAACTTCTGTTATTCATACACCTTCAATGATATTTAATCCTTTTTAACATTTTCACAAAAACATTCATAAGAGCATAGTGGAACAGTATTTAAAAGCACTGCGTCACAGACACAACACACTGACAGCACAGAAACAGGCAACTTAGCAGGTGCCACTCACTCATTCTCCAACTGTAGAGATGCCTATCAACGTTTCATGGATGAGTAAGAGATGTGCAAAGGCACTGGAGAATCCTGGACAAGGCCTCACGTTTAAACAATCGTGTTCTCCTTTATACCTCGTTTTAATCCTCTAACGGCTTAACATCTGAAAAACTGACATAGATTTCTTCTGATACAATAAAGTTCTCGTCATTATTTTTACTCAACTTGAATCTATATACGAGGGCCGTTTAAAAGGTTTCCGCACTTTTTTTTAACTCTGTTCATTAAGAATTTCAGAAACAAATGACATCACCTTTCTACAGAATCACCTTCGTTTGCGATGCAGTTTTCCAGCTTTTACTACTCCTCCCGCCTTCACCATTTCCAACAAAAATATAAAAGTACGGAAACTTTTTGAATGTCCCTCATATATCTGTCTTATAGTTTCATGTTATGATATACACTGACATAATAAAAAGAACACAAAGCTTTTCCTAAATCCCAGATAAGTGTCAATTTCAACTGCCACTTTATGCAAGAAAGTTGTGTTACAATCGACTCTTTCACGCAGTTTGGGTTTTCTGCCAAAACATCATAATTATTTTTCTGCTCAGCTAAGTTCATTTGTTTGAAAACTGCTGTATGACACCAACAAACTTTTTGTTTGCTTCAGTTTTTATTTACATTTTTCCAAGGACTCTTCGTTATAATTCTGTTAATAAATAGGATGGGCTGGAACAATATGCAAAAAAATGTGCAAGGTATTTTTACTGATTTCAAATAAGAAAGTTAATTTTTTTTGAGGAATGAAGTCAGTAGCAGTCTAAACGTTCCAGATGTACATTAAAATAACTGGTTAGTTGTGTTAAGGTGTCTATCCAGTTGTAGCGTGTTGATGTGTTTTTATGTGTGTTTTTTTACTTCAATAATAACAGTTCTATAGGCAAATTTAAAGCAATCAGATTTCTCACTGACTCTAATTACAGTAAAAGACGAGCATCTGGCCATTTAACCTCCTTGGCGCTAACTCAGAATCCTATGCAAATATGATATGTAATGATCTGCTTTAAAGTGTTAGACCTGAATATCTCCATCCATCCATTACCCAACCCGCTATATCCTAACGGAAGGGTCACGGGGGTCTGCTGGAGCCAATCTCAGCCAACACAGGGCGGATGGCAGGAAACAAACCCCGGGCAGGGCGCCAGTCCACCGCAGACGTGAATATCGGTCAGGACCGTATTCAGTTACCATCTAGTGGACAAAATAACATCATGTTGTTAAAAAAAGAAAATCAACATTTTTTTAATATTCATGAGTGGGGAAGAGCCTTCAACCAAAAACACAATGGCAAATGAAAAGTGGTAAAGGCAGTTTTAGAGCAAACTGAAATTGAACCATTGCTTGAATTGAGCAGCAGTAATGGCAATGTGAATTGGTCATCAGACGTTGACACAGATAGTAAAACTGCTGCATACAACACTGTACGAGCTGCTGAGATATGCTCAGTGAATTCGGCTGCATGAAGGTTCACCATGGTGCAACAGTAGCTGCATGGCAAAAAGGCAAAATGATTGCAATCAAATGCAAGGACACTGTTCACAATGCTGTACTGGTCAATGTTCAAGAGAAGAGGAAATGTGGAAGTCACCAATGTGTGAGTTGATCGTGTGGTTCAGGCCCTGACATTGTACACTCTCATGTGCAAGCAATAGAAAAATATAAGAACAGTGTGCAAAGAAACGCTTCTGCTGTCCCAACTGCAACATCAGGCACTAGACATCCCTTTCCTTCTGTATTGATGTTGACATTTTGGTATTTACAGTTTTCTGTTACGTGTAATACTGTTACATGTAATGTAATTTTTTCGCTTGTTTTTCTGGGGTTAAGCAAAATGCTAAAGGAGGTTAAATGATGTTTTTGAAGAGGAAAGACGTTTTAGTATAAAAGGTTATTTCACCAGCAGTTATGGTGACGAGTTAATAATAGAGATGGGAGAGAATGAAGTGATCTGGATCCAGAGAAGGAGCTGACACTCTCAAGTGATTTTGGTCTTCTACTCAGCTGGCCATGTTAAAACTCACTGCTTGGAAAGAGAGTCTGAATTACCAGTTGTTATCTCTGTATTTCTTAAATACTGTCCATTGGTGTGAATATGTAATCAATATGTAATAAGAATATGTAATCAGCATTTCCTTGATTGAATATACATCAGCCTCCAAATCAGCGAAGATTTGGTTCCATTTAATAAAATACCACGGTGTAATATTTGCATGTAACATATGCATATCTTCTTGTATATTTTAAATAATCTCTAGATTACTTACAATACTTAATACAATGTAAAATTTATGTAAATAGTTGTTATATAGTACTGTATTGTTTAGGGAATAATGATAAGAAAAAAAGTCTGTATATTTTCATTTCAAACACAACCTTGGTTACGCCTAACTACATAGCTTGTGGAGAGGCGGTCCGCCCCGGGTGGCACATTTTTGGGGGCGGCATTATTGGCCACAAGGCTTAGTACAATTCGTGTGTAAGCAGCAGGGTTCGTAAAAATATCACTCATGTATGAAAAAAGTGAAATTCTCTGATTTTTTAACCACAAATGCTTGAAAAGTAATTTTCAGACTGTCCTTCTGCATCAGACACAGCAGTTGAAATGTATGAGGCAATGACAAAAATCAACATAAACATTACACCGATAATAACTTCTAGGAAGATAAACAACTAATTTACAATTTATAATTTCATTTCGTTATTAATCCTAATGCGTTCTTGCTCTGCGCAGAAAACATCCCCACCTATTACTTTGGTTCTGGTTTTCGTAGCGTAATTATATTAAACTAATAATTAAAACACGGCTTATCAGTGCGTCTATACTATATTCTTGTCTAGTTGATGCTTATAAATGTATATAACAAATTATTGCTGTTTCTTCATACAGTATATGAATAAATCTATGCAAAATGTATCTTAATTTTTCTCTATATGTCATTTTAATTTTCTATTTAAATAGTTTAACATATTCAGATATGTTGGAGCCCCGCCCCGAGCGGCACGAACTCGAGCTACGCCACTGCTACATAGCACGCATTAGACACAAAAAAACATTTCTTTTCTTCCAGCATGTACAGATTGCTTTCGTTTAATGACCTGAAAAATAAATACACAGAATATTTAAAATACTGTGGTAAGCTGGCGACCTGCCCGGGGTTTGTTTCCTGCTTTGTACCCTGTGCTGGCTGGGATTGGCTCCAGCAGACCCCTGTGACCCTGTAGTTAGGATATAGCGGGTTGGATAATGGATGGATGGATATTTAAAATACAAGTATATATAGAAAATATAGTTATAAATAGAGTAAATGTAAATGTATGCTCTCTCTCTCTTACAAGCACACACAGTGTTGCAGGTGTTGATGCTTTGGAAGATGCTCAATAATATTATAATGGAATAACAATACTAAGATGGAAGAATGGAATTAGTCTCTTTACTCTTATTAATGGTGAGTGGCCCTAAAAAAGTCTGGCTTCTTCAGCACTGGTTCGATTATGCTGCTTAGGTCTTCAGAAGTGCCACACACTCCTAGTTGCTTTGTTCCTTTGTAACCTCATGTACGCCCCCCCAGTTCCACCTCACTGCGTGGGTTACAGGCAACCTGCATACTGCACTGTTCTCCCGAGTCTCTGTGAAGTGACCCAAGCCCAGTGTCCTAATTCGAGACTTTCTGGCAGCCATGCATTCGGCCCGATGGGCTGTAGCAGCCAGGAGATGTGATCAATGTACTCTCTAAATGTTCAACCCCCCCATTTCTGGCTGCTTCATAACTTGCTTCTCCAGGTATTGCCACCCCTTTGGGTGGTCTGCAGCCACTTGAGGAGCTTGTCCCTCACAGGTCCAGACCCTGAGGTTGCTACAGTTATAATGTCAGGCTGAGGATGTTCAAGAGTTAAAGGCTTAGGCTTCACAATTCCAGGCGCTTTAGTTAGAAACATTGTTATATGAAGCTGTTTATTCTTTTTCTTTACATCAAACAAATCTTTCAGTAGTTGTAGGCTTGTGGTCATCCCTCAGTTAGGTGGGAGGCTACAGTAGGGTATGTCCACATATCACTTCATTTGTATGGATTCACCATAGTGCTACACTCATTGCAGATTCAAGTTTTGGTTTTTAGAACTTTCTGATTTTTTTTTTTTTTAAATGTCGGCAGACCCCCGTGACCCTGTAGTTAGGATTTAGCGGGTTGGATAATGGATGGATGGATGGATGGATGGAAAATGTCAATTCATGGTTGGTGGAATCTGCGGATGCAGATCCCGTGGATACAAAGGGCTAACTGTACTATGTGAACAGTGGCATGACTCGAGATTCTCCTACATCATGGTAATATATGCATCATTTTATTTTGAGGACACCGATGTACAGTAAAAACTGAAGTTTTTAAATTCTTATTTGCTTATGTGAAATGCCTATTTGTATGTGTGCTTTTAATAATAAGTATTTGTTGGGAAATGTTTTTTTAGAGTGTTAAATGTTATACTGCGTCTTCTGACTGGTTAGAGGAATTAGCGGCACTCACAATGTATCTTGGTAAATAAAAGGTAATAGAAGATCCAGTGGCCATTATGTAGATTTCATTGGATTCCAAATGGGATTGTTATAAGTATAGCCTTTGAATGAGGATAAATAGCAAATAGTGGCTAATAATAAATAATATATGAATAACCATGTAATAAATCATACACGACTGAGAGCAATTTATTGTGGTCGGTTGGAAGAATGGCAGGTCCCAGGGACAGCAGCGTGACAGAACTTGGAGAAAAAAGGGTGTTTTAAAATGTAAGGCAAAGGGCAGTGTGAAACACAATGTCATAGATGAAAAATATCAAAACCAAAATACCAGACAAACATCAAAGTTGAAGAAATGTTAATTAGGAGCTCAAAACTAAAACTAGAAACCAAATCCAAAACCAAAGCACTGGTTAAATTAGGTTTGTGATTATCCACAAAAATGGAGAATGTGTGCCATATGCTTCTTTTATTTATAGGATACGAAAATTACACCACATTGCCATCAGTAACATGACAGGCAACAGTCATTGAGACAAATAAAGTGATGATATGAAATTCACATAAAATGGCAGCAAACACAAAAGATAAAGGTATTGAAAATAACATAAAAAGAAAAAAAATAAAGCATTTTATATGGGTGCCAGGATGATCATGACAGAGCATCCCTCTTAGTACATGCAGGAAACCCGAGATGAAACTCACATACGACAAAAGGTGCATAAAGTGTCCAAAGCCAGAACCCAGAGTCTTTCCTTGAGACCGTATCCATTCCAGTGAACTAAGTAATACATAAATGAAGCTCAATATCAAGAGTCCAAAACTGGTGAACTCTCACGTTCATCTACAGCCACTGACAGGGTGGGGGTTTTACCCTTCTAGACAATGCAATTGACAGCTCTAACCTGAGGCTAGTATTGTAGTATTCTACAATGTTAGGACCATTCAGATTTAAAAGAAAATGGTCTCATCTTTTTCAAAATAGTGTAAGGGTCTATTTAACTTTACATGATAGAAAAATTAGATAGATTTCCTGTTTAGCAAAGGCAAATCTTAGGCAAACTGTTAGATCTGGTGCAGGTTTATCTTTATGATAAGCAAGTAGAGATTCTTTCTACCTTAGTCCACATTACCCTTAAATTTTTGAAATAAACCAATAAGGCCGGGTACTGAACAACTAGCATTATCTATAGTTGGTAACTAAGGTTCATAATCATGTAAACACTGAAATGGACTTATCTCATGGACTGTACTTTTTAAAACATTAGTGGACAATTCTGTAAAATTATCTTTATATATAATACGCTATTGTGACTGTTTGTTTAAATCACCTGTAGCTTGCAAACCATTTGACCTATTGACCTGAAATTTGGTACACATACAGGTGCTGGTCATAAAATTAGAATATCATGACAAAGTTGATTTATTTCAGTAATTCCATTCAAAAAGTGAAACTTGTATATTAGATTCATTCATTACACACTGACTGATGTATTTCAAATGTTTATTTCTTTTAATTTTGATGATTATAACTGACAACTAATGAAAGTCCCAAATTCAGTATCTCAGAAAATTAGAATATCAATTAAGACCAATGCAAAAAAAGGATTTTTAGAAATGTTGGCCAACTGAAAGGTATGAACATGAAAAGTATGAGCATGTACAGCACTCAATATTTAGTTGGGGCTCCTTTGGCCTGGATTACTGCAGCAATGCGGTGTGGCATGGAGTCGATCAGTCTGTGGAACTGCTCAGGTGTTATGAGAGCCATGTTGCTCTGATAGTGGCCTTCAGCTTTTCTGAATTGTTGGGTCTGACATATTGCATCTTCCGCTTCACAATACCCCATAGATTTTCTATGGGGTTAAGGTCAGGCGAGTTTGCTGGCCAATCAAGAACAGGGATACCATGGTCCTTAAACCAGGTACTGGTAGCTTTGGCACTGTGTGCAGGTGCCAGGTCCTGTTGGAAAATGAAATCTGCATCTCCATAAAGTTTGTCAGCAGCAGGAAGCATGAAGTGCTCTAAAACTTCCTGGTGGATGGCTGTGTTGACCTTGGACCTCAGAAAACACAATGGACCATCACCAGCAGATGTCATGGCACCCCAAACCATCACTGACTGTGGAAACTTTACACTGGACCTCAAGCAAAGTGGATTCTGTGCCTCTACTCTCTTCCTCCAGACTCTAGGACCTTGATTTCCAAAGGAAATGCAAAATTTACTTTCATCAGAGAACATAACTTTGGACCACTCAGCAGCAGTCCAGTCCTTTTTGTCTTTAGCCCAGGCGAGACGCTTCTGACGCTGTCTCTTGTTCAAGAGTGGCTTGACACAAGGAATGCGACAGCTGAAACCCATGTCTTGCATACGTCTGTGCGTGGTGGTTCTTGAAGCACTGACTCCAGCTGCAGTCCACTCTTTGTGAATCTCCCCCTCCAGTTTTGAATGGGTTTTGTTTCACAATCCTCTCCAGGGTGCGGTTATCCCTATTGCTTGTACACTTTTTTCTACCACATCTTGTCCTTCCCTTCGCCTCTCTATTAATGTGCTTGGACACAGAGCTCTGTGAACAGCCAGCCTCTTTAGCAATGACCTTTTGTGCAAGGTGTCAATGGTCGTCTTTTGGACAACTGTCAAGTCAGCAGTCTTCCCCATGATTGTGTAGCCTACAGAACTAGACTGAGAGACCATTTAAAGGCTTTTGCAGGTGTTTTGAGTTAATTAGCTGATTAGAGTGTGGCACCAGGTGTCTTCAATATTGAACCTTTTCACAATATTCTAATTTTCGGAGATACTGAATTTGGGACTTTCATTAGTTGTCAGTTATAATCATCAAAATTAAAAGAAATAAACATTTGAAATACATCAGTCTGTGTGTAATGAATTAATCTAATATACAAGTTTCACTTTTTGAATGGAATTACTGAAATAAATCAACTTTGTCATGATATTCTAATTTTATGACCAGCACCTGTATACTATGTGACATCTGCATTCTGCTTTCGGAGTGATGATTGACCTCCAAGGTTATTCCTCTTCTATTTTATTTTATTGTAGAGTCAACTCTCGGCAGCGGCCAGCAGTGTGGCCTTGCTGTGCATGTGTATGGGCACCGTTCTCATCCCTACCACCGCCGTCACCTCTTCATATCTTAAATCATTCTTGAGGCAGATTGAAGTTTTAAGTGCCAGCTTAAGTGAGCAATTAAAGAAAACGTACTAAGTGATTGCAACAAAAACACTGACTTAATCAGTTTTAACACAAAAAGATGCCGACGAAAGAAGAGAAGAAGCGGGCCACTAGGGTGGAGAAAAGAAGAGCTGCTCAGGAAGAAGCAAGCGCATCAACCTCTGAGCAAACAAATGCTAAACGTACAGAGAAAGAGGATAAAAATTATGAATGATCAAGTCAAGTGTATTCACTGCACGTTATCGTGCATGGCGCCATTACTGGTATTATATATTTTCCAGTCATCTGTCTCTCAAAGTCAGCAATATTACACCTATAATGTGTCTGCTTTGTCCTGCTATCCCAGAATAATTCTGTCGGCCATCTTGTCAGTCCACCATGACTTTATTTTCAGTTGAATCCCTTTGAGGTATCGTTCACAATTCCAAGGCATATCAACACCAGTGGCCTATTGCTACTCTTCAGGAAGTTGGTTAATCTTTATCTTATAATCCCCTTTTAAACTTAACTTTTGTCCCCCTTATGCAGGTGCTTCCTTCACCCTTGGCACCCTGTCATCACCCTAGTAATCCTCACAATGTGCTGCACCGTATTCAACATTAATGTCCAGAGCATCTTCCCACTGTGTTTATATTTAACTGTTAATTCCAATGCCGGGAGGAGAATGCATAAACTGTGCATGTGAAGGCAGAAGCAGCCACAGCCAATGGCATCCTGGAAAATACTAAATTGCTCCCCATAACTTAGTATCAGTATGTGAAGCCAAACCAATGAATGTTATGATCTAGAAAGAAATGACTATTGTTACTCTTACCAAAGTTTCAAGTTTTGTAACTTGAACTGATGGCATTTAATGCTGAGCTCCTCGATGACACTCCTGTGGGAATGTTGTAAGGGGTGGACCCTGCTAGCTTGCTTTTAAATGACACATCACAGACCAAATGATATTTCTACTTGATCTTAGACAAATGGTAATGTGCTTTTGGATGCCAGAACAAACACTACTCTCGCTGTTTCAAATTCACATATTGACGGGTCTACATTTTGTCTTCTTTTTCTTAGATCCTGGTAAAGAAAACAACTTTAAAAGTCGTGCGTGACCTGACAGAAACCAATTTTCACCATGAGGGTTTCTTCTGGAGATGCTGGTTCCAAAGAAATGACTCCCAAGATAGCATATGGAACTTCCTCTTTAGTAAGTGTCTCTTTATATAATTTCATCAGAGGAGAATGTCAGTTTGTAAAATGTCTAAAAGAAAAGGCAACCACACAAGCTTTATGAAGGCCTCTCTTTCTTTTAACTTAAGGCCTGATTTTCAAACTCCCCTTTAATATCACAAGAACTTGAACCAGTGCTCATCCCAGTAGTATGGGGCATAAGGCAGGAAGCACCCTGTGTGACATTTACACATACGCACTATGTAAGTCCAGCGCTGACAGTCATCTCAGCACGCACATTTATGGGAAGTGGAACAAAACTAGGAGAACTCTAAGAAAAGCCTCAGATGCAGACCATAGCCTGTACACCATCAAGCCTCATTCTAAAATTTTAAAAGATTAAATATCTTAAAAGAATAACTTGGAAAAAATAAAATATACTTTTTCCAAGTGGTTAACCCCCCAAGATGTTATGATTAGTTTAACTGGTGACTTTTAATTCGCCCTGTATAAGTGTGAGTCTGGGTTGTGTGTGTGTGTGTGTGTGTGTTTTAGGATCCTCTGAAGGACTAGTGCCCTGTCCAGGGCAGGTTCCAGCTTTGTGCCCAGTGCTGCCAAGATAAACTCCATTACAATAAGCTGGACTGAGTTATGTATGGTATACATGAGGGCATCTGTTTCAAAACTCAATTATATTTTCACCTGAACTGTGAATAAAATTCTAGCGCTATAAGCTCAAATACAGTCAGTTTCTAAAATATTCTAAATTTCTGGACAATTTTTAAGATGAGAATTTATGTGCTCTGTCTGGTGACCATATGTCTGCCAGTTAGTTTAAGAGACACTTAGTGATTAATGAGTGGATAGAGGGACACAAAGACAGCAAAGGATTAAACCTGCTAGTTATGTTCTGGGAAATATTCAGAAATGAACAATCTGTCTTAAGATGGAGTTTACTATATTCTCAGTGCTCTGATGCCTGTTGAGTTAAAGGACCATTTCATTAACCTGGGAGACATGTTTTGTTTTATCTTGAAAGTACAGAGCGTGTCGTAACTCCATACTTTGTCTTTCACTTTTACAGCAAATCAAGCTTCCCATAAGTTCTGCATACATGGATACCTCTTCCCCTTGCCAGTTGCCATTGGGCCAGTCCCCCATCCTTCTTATGATGCCACCGCAGGTACGTAAATCTCAGCACAATTAAGTCCAACTGTAGTTGTCTATAAATCTACTTACATTGTGACTAAATGTCCAGCTATCAGCTATCTAGAACTCTGATGCTGTGCTTATTAATCGATTACAAAACAGAGAGCACCATACTTCATCTTGTGTGTATACATGTCTGTATGTTTTCTCTGGGTACCCCAGTTTACTCTGTCAATCCAATGCATGTGTTAGATTAACTGGTGGCTTAAAATTGGTTGACATGCATGACCTAATGAGATAGTGTACCCCATGATGAACTGACATCCCATTCAGAGCTGCATCTTAATGTGGCCAGGATAGACGTGAGCTCACTGTAACACCATAATAACTAAAACAAAGATTTGACGGATGGATGGAAAATGTATCAGATAGCATTTAGCATGACGGAGAAACCACAGAACACAACTGATGCTCCATTAATCATGCATTATGAACATGAAGGGTGGAAGTAGGTTAAGTCAGTTTCTTAAGAGAAAAGTAGGTGCAGTGGCTTAGATGATGTAATGGTAAGACTCAGTGTGAAGGAACAAGCTACCACTGACAGTGATCTCAGCCTTGCCCAATAGTCCACTATGTCATGAACTGAAGTTAGTCTCCACTGACCAGTCCAGACTACCAAAAATTCTGCAGGTTGCATGTACTTTCATTATAATGATAAAAAATATTTGACTGTTTCACTGTGGGCAGCAGTGTCGATGAACTAGTGAGCACTGCTTCTTCACAAGTTCAACATTCTGTTGTTGCCTTTGTGCTGTTGTAGGTTTCCTCTGGGTATTCTAGTCATTCTCCCAGATCTCCTAATGCTTGTAGTTCAAGTTATTGGTGGTGCTGATGTTGGCCTTGTGGACATGTGTACGAGTACGTCCTGCAGTGGACTGGTGCCCTGGGTACATCTTGTGCTTCATGCTAATGGTAAAGGCTCCAGCGCCCCACATGGCAGCATCAGCCAGGATATTTATTTCACTTTACTGTACTTTAATACATTTAATCATTCTCTGTGCGCCAATGGCACATCCCTGCTACTTTACCCCCTGTTTTTGCTTAGTGTCACCACAGGTGTTATTGGGAACACTCCTGCTGTAATTCTTGTATACGCACTAAATTTAAGGACTGTCATTTCTATTGGTTATTTGTGCATTTATATAGTGTATGTAAGCATTCATTTATCTGTACAGTACTGATTGTTTCTTTCCTTTCACGTCTTGTAAAGCACTTTAAGTTACACTTTTTATATGGAAATGTGCATAAAAATAAATGTAGTTGTTGTTGTTAGCTGATGTTTAAAGAGGCAATCTGTAGCTGACAAATTTCTTACTTTTTTTGCAGCTTTCAGATTCCTTATTTGTGTTGTTCTTTTGTGTGCTTTTAGTGAAAGTTACCTTTTTTGTTTTTCCTCCTCTTTGTTTATTTCTTAACATTTACCTTGCTTTTGTTTTATTCCCTTTTTAAATTTTTTGTTCTGAGTTTTTGTACATGGTGTTCTATGTTTTTATGTGCAAGTTAATATTCAGGCCGTTTCTAGCTTTGTGTACATTTGTTGATCATTTTGTAAGGTGTGCATGAGTTTCTTCTAGTAAGTTCATGCTTTCTAGAGTTATAACACTGGTCTGAGAACAAATATGTAAGGTGTTATTGTGGTGTTATGGGTCCACAGCTCGTTGAGTAAAGGCCATTTTAAATAAATAATCACCGCACCCGAGGCGGCTTCGTGAGGGGGGCGTTGTTGTAGCGGGCCGCGGGGCAGTCGGCGATGTGGGCGTTTTCTCACCGAGTGCACAGGTGAGGAACTGCCCACATCCGTGATTGCTCCCGTGGCTAATGCTACAGCTGTGATGGCCCCTCACGTTATTTAAAAGAAGCGCGAGTCGGTTATGGAGGGAGGAGTTTGGAAAGAACGAGATCAGGAAAGAGAAGAAAAGAAAAGAAAAGGAAAGGAAAGGAAATGAAATGAAATGAAATGAAATGAAAGGAGAGGAGAGGAAAGGAGAGAGGTTACAGGGAGCGAGGAAGCAGGCGGTGCAGGAGAGAGACGGACACGCAGAGCATGTGGTGAGCGCGCGTACGAGCGCTCGTGGGCAGCTGCGAGGAAGCTGGGTGTTAGGCCGACACCCAGGCGTTTGAGTTGATGTTGCTCCCGCTGAGCGACCATGTAGCAGGAGTGACCAGAGGAAAGCGACGATCCGCAGAAGGCCGCGGAAAGGCAGCGGTAGTCGTGAGGCTTGGTGGTGGAGTCCCCAATGTGTGCGTCCTGGCCATTGGTGGAAACTAAGTCTCGGGGACTGGGATGAGTGCCAGACCAAAGCCAGGGATCGGGAGGACTCCAGTCTCGTGTGTGTGTGTGTAGTAGAGGGCAGCTGCAGAGAACGTCTTGTCTGCTGCTAAGCCCAAACAGGATAAGCAGGTGAGACGCTACCAGAAAAGCACCGGACTTGTTGTTTTAAGAACTGCTTCCTAAAGAAGATTTTAACCTCTGGTTTTTAAGGATTGTGTTTTTCTATTGGTTTTAACCTCCACCTTTTATTGGATTATTTATTGAAGAAAGAACTGCACTTTATATGGAACACTGTTTTGTTTTTGATTGTTTCTTTTAAATAAAAGCACTATGCACTTTTTTTTAACCATCCCCTTGCTCAATTGTTTATTGTCTCCACTGACTAGCTCACTCGGTTTCATTATCAACGGTGTTGGGTTCAAGGGTTCCCAAACAGTAATGGGAGCGTGGAGTCAGAACCCACATCGTCACAGTTATTTATAGATTTAAGGGTGCTGAATCCAGATCTGGCAGTAGAATTTTCCCTATCACAGAGAGAGAGATTAAATTTTAAAATGAAAGAAAAAACACTATGTATAGAGAATAAGAGTAATTTATTTTTAAAATGTAACTATTTAGACATGAAACCTTATAAATTACACATATAGTTGTTTTGGATATAATTGTTATGTATAAAATTAGTCATTTGGTAGTTTCATGGTGGAATGACCAACAGATGTCTGCTAGCATTGACTTGCACTACAACGTCTTTAAGTGATGTCCTGGTGGACTCTCTCCTCAAGTTCATCAGAGACAGCTCCCATGTTCTTGGAGATGAAATCCAAATGAGAGTGTAGGAAATGGATTTTTAAAGACACTTTGCACCCAAGTAGGAAGACAGAAGTTCCTCAATTAGTTCCTTGCAGTATTCCATGCCCAAGCATTTTTTGTTTCAATAAAGGATTGGTTTGTAATCTTTTACTATGTGCTTACCTGTTACCTAGTCAAACTAACCAATGGATCAGCCTGACTTTGCATATTTCTGTAAAGACAGTCTAACCTAATCTAAAACCTTCCCACTTCTGGATGATACAAATGAACACTGCAGTATTAAATTAACCTTTATAACTTTGTAAATATAAATCACTGGCTTTTTTGAAGGAATAAAAAGACAGAAAAATGCTCATTGAGCGCAGAAAATGTGTAGCAAATACTTGATTTTGGGTTGTTTCACATTGAGAACAAGCAAGACTGAAATTGTTTCAGCTCAAAATATACTTCAACTAATATTATGAGCATGAAAAATACTTATGCTATAAAACAACCGTATTTATTTTTAAAAAAATCAATATTTTTGTCTAAAAAGTGTTTTTCATTGAATCTGATATCTAGTGGAAATGGGTTGAGGCAGAGAAATTCAAATTTGAGAAATGGACTCAGTACATCTAAATCTTTAAAGTACACTGATGTGTTTGCATGGGAGGATTTAGTTGCAGACCAGTGTAATGTGAATTTTAACTCTTCCTGTCACAACAAACAGGGTGCTAGTTGAAATCTGATCTCAACACTGCAGACTGAATTTAGCTGTTTAGACAATGTGCGACATGTATGCATGTATCCAGTGATGGATGGAAAGGTTAATGTATTTAGTGCTGAGTAGCTAATAGAAATAGAGTGCAGTGTTATGACACAGTGCAATAATATTACATGACTGTGTACATTGTGTTGTTTATTTAATTGACAAAATCAAAACGGTTTATAAAAAGGAAAACACAAATAAAATAACTGGCTGCCCTCTATGGGCTCCTGTTTACATCCTACCTACAAACACTTGAAAAGGGTTCAAAGGAAAGAACATTACAACAAAACAGTGTTGAGGCTCTAGGAGGAGATCCCTATGTATTTGGTGGAAAAAAAGTACAAACAAACAGGCACACAAGATTACAAAACAAATATAGTGAAGAGCACTCCAACTTCCAAAATGAGCAAAGACTTCTGTCTTCATGGTGGTTTATGCTGTCTGGCTGGAAGGAGAGAAGCCACTGGGAAGAAGTGGAACTGGATCAGTGGTCTTCTCTGGAATAAATCTCGAAATTGAAGGTAAAAAGGAACATACAGTCAGTAGCAGCATCCTCTCGATCTGGGGTTGAAGTGTTAAAGTCATTGGAGCCTTTAAGATGTCCACTATCCATGCTTTCATGATACACTATTCTAACCAAAGTGTTGACGATGCATTTGTCTCATCAGACTCATGATTTTCAGTTTTTGTGTCCCATATGAAAGATTCCATTTTAGGGGTCACTTCTAGAGGTAGTAATGAATCTACACCTTCAGTATATGCTATTTAACGCTGCCTTCTAGTGCACCATGGGGATATTCACACAATGTTCTTAAATGTCAAGGGCCCGTTGTGTTCCCATAGTTTAGGCCACACAGTAATGACTCATACAATGGACCTTATAATAATAATAATAATAATTTCCCATATAAAATCTGTGTGTTAATATGAACCCAGGTGATCTATCACATGTGTTAATAATAAACTTTAACATTTGCTGCAAGAAATTAAGCAACTAAACTATTAAGAGCAAAGCTCAAACACCAACAAGAGAGTCATTTCAAAGCACAGGGATTTCTCTGTGCCATTGTTCTAGTCCTGAATATGAAACTGCTTGCTTCTGCACAAACTGTTAATATCAACTGGGATACTGGTCGTCACAACAATTAATTCATTTCAAAGATTTGTATCTGTTAGTACAGTACACATCTAAACTTGCTTTTAATCATTTTAATTTGTGAAAAATACTGCTTGCAGATGTATGTGCTATCATATAATAATGCCATGAGCACAAAATGCTTGCAAAATTCTGAGTAACCTATAATAGTTAGAAATTAAGCAACTTTTGTAAACTGATTTTTATCAGTGGATTTCAGTTACTTCCAAATGAAAGATGTCTGGAATGTTGTAACAGCAGAATTAGTTAAATCTGTCTTGTAGCATAAAATGAAATTCAAATTCATGACAAAAGATGATAATCTGAATTACGTATCATTCTCAGAAAAATATCCTTGTAGGGAAAAAATGGAAGAAATCTTGGAATAGGCAATTCAGAGAGAGACCACTTTCCAGGTAGGTTGGATGTGCAATAGGTGTCAAAAAATGGTTTGCAAACAATACACATAACAGAACACAAGTAATCCTTTTCACAGAACTAGATGGTGGCCAATCTTGCCACCTCAGGAATACAATACAATATTACAATAATAATTGTCCAAACTATAAAGGAAAATGAAACAATCACACAGTAAGTACAGAAATATCACATATGAGGATACACATTTGTTCATAGTCGTGGAGACCTCAGTCAATAAGCTGCCTCCCCACTACTAGCCATTCCATAGCTGAGTCAGTACTGGGCTCGCCAATCTGACGAATCAGCAGCTCTACTCAAGGTATGCTAAACTGAAGTAGTGAGACTTCAGTCAGGATTTAAAAGCTGAGACTGAAGGGACAATTCTTATAGTAGCAGGCAGACCATTCCACGGTTTAGGGACCCAGTAACTAGCTCGACCTCCCACTATTATTTTATTAATCCTTGGAATCATAAGCAGCATATTTAGAAAACAACTTAATTTTAAGATGAAAAAAAAACATGTCTTGAATAGTTTTGTAATGTGCACTTTAAATAACATGCTATTAGCAAAGATAACGTCTAGATTGCGGGCTGATTCAGTGAAAAAACTGATGATTCCAACTGAGTTAAACAATGACAAAATATTGTTGTGATCAGCATCATTCCCTCCAAAAATGAACATTTCTGTTTCGTCTGTGTTCAGGGGCAAGTAGTTCTCATCCATCCGCTACTTTAACTCACTAACACATCTAATTAAGGACAACACCGGAGAAACATCATTTGGTCTAAAAGAAAGGTATAGGTGGGTGTCATATGGGTGTGAGTGAAAATTAACATTATGTTTTCTAATGATGGATCCCAGTGGAGAGCATGTAAGGTGAAAACAGTAAGGATCCCAGTACTGAGTCCTGCGGGACACCATATCTCATTTCTCTGCATAATTACGGAGTACTGTCAGCACATTTCTGTACGTACTGGAGTTGATTTGATAAATAATGACTAAACCAAGGACATTGCCTGTAAGCACACCTGTTGGCTATAGTAAAACAGAATGGTCAATAGTAACAAACACAGTGCTTAAGTTTAATTACCGTGCAATTTCCTTCATCTGAGGATATCAGAATGTCGTTTGCCACATGCGTTAGTGCCGTTTCTGTAGTACGACAGTGCAGAAGCCAGACAGGAATTTCTCAAATAAATTGTAATGTGTAAGGTGAGACTGAAGCTCATTGGCGACTACTTTTTCAAGTATTTTAGAGAGAATGGGTAAATTTGAAATGGGTCTATAATTATAGTACAGGTCAGTCTATGTCTTTTAGTAATGGTTTGATGACTGACACTTTGAGTGCATCAGGTACTGCGCCATGCAATAATGAGCTATTGATAATGTTTAGAATAGGTGCTGCAAGAATATCCATTGTGATTTTTACTAGTTTTGTTGGCACTCAATCTAGGGAACAAGTAATAGGTTTCATTTATTTTAGAAATTAAAGCTAAGACTTCCTGTTCTGTTACAGGATTAAAATTTCTAAAGTGTGGAATGCAAAGTGAGATAGGGTTTACCTAGCCGATGCTGAGATATGGGATCTTATTATTTTGATTTTCATATTAAAGAAGTTTATAAAGTCTGTACTGCTAATGTCAGTTGGTATTTTTTGCACTATACTTCTGAATTTCCATTTGTTAAATTAGATATTGTCCTAAACAGTACATGAGGATTATTTTTATTGTTATCTATTATTAGTTAGATTGCAAATGTTAGAGTTTGAATTCCATTTAAAAATGTGCATACTGTTTGTTATATTTTTGGTATATTTCTTGGTTAAAGTACTCAAACTTATTTAGTGAAGCTCAATCTCTAGGAAATGGCTATATGATGAAAACTTTAGAGAAGCTGTAGAGTTACAGGAGAACTAAGATGTTGGGTGAAAGGGCTATGTTAAAAATGTGTATAATGTGACATTATGAAGTGCATTTTCTGCTGCTTTTTAAAAGGGTGATATTTTATTACACAGTGTACCATCTTTTGCTTTGTTGGCAATCTAACTGTAGTAAAGAACAACACAGAGATGACGACGTGTTGGGGTCTCAGATGAGATAAAACTGAGTGTAGAAGAGATTTCTGTATTAAAACTTCACCAGTGAAGCATATTGCACTTTGATGCAACTACACAAGTCCAGCTTTCATCATTCGGAAGACAGGTAAAGAGTAGAAAGAAGCTTTTTGGTGTTTTGGCAAGAGTGGCAGGAGTCGGAGAGGTACATGAAGTCCAGTGGTGGTCAGTGCTTTTCCTGTGTTGTCCTGAGATGTGATTTCTCTGTTCCCATAGATTAGTACAGCTAGACATACCTACATGGACACACCCTTTGCACTGTGTATAGCAATTCCAAGTCAGTTCACAGTTTACATTTCATTGAATGCCCCATCATATGACTGAAAAGCCAGTGTAGTTAAAAGACTGAATATATGTTATATCCTTGCCTGTGCAACACCGCTTTTCATTCGCTCAGCCTATACTTAGAATTAAACAAAATAAAGCCCACAGGCTCTGATTTGACTGCAAATATAACAAGCTACTCTAGCATCTATTCTGGATATAAATTCTCCTGATTTTTTTTTCAGTGTGACCCTGCTCAGAATTAAAGGGTCTTGGCTACTAAAGCAGATGGATGTAAGAAACACTGATTTAAGTGTGAGCACTTTTACCTATATATTGAGAAACCCCCCCTTAATGACAAGCAGTGACTGATGCAGGTCGGTACATTCAGTGGTGTGATGTCTTTGCTTTAATTACAGAACATCCAGAGGCCCACATGCTACAAGCATGATTCATTAGCAGGTGTCTGAAACTGAGTCTTGTGCACATGTGCTTCATCCTAAAAGACAAAGATGAAGGCAGACCATGCAGAAAAACATGGTGAGAATAGAACTTTTAAGAGCTTGCTGTAGTGCACCTGCTATTCGCTTATACTTGTGTAATGCAAAGAAACCCGTTGTTAAGGTCTTGCTGCATTAACGTAAGTGAATAATACATGCAGTATATTGGTAACCCCTACTTTAAAGTAATATGGGACTCTTTATGTCTTACCAACACCAAAAAATGTTTGATAAAGCCTTGTAACTTAGCTGTGTGACGGACACCCAGGACCCACACCTGGCCGGGATGCCCCTTTGGCACTGAATCCGGGGGAGCAGCCATGGGAGGCTTATTTCTTCCTCTGGAACACGGGAGCCCCCTGGGTTGCATTGAGGCCACAATTCAGGAACACCGGAGCTCATCCCTGTTGGGCTCCATGGTCACCGCCAGGGGGAGCTACATGGCTTCCTGAGCCGGTGTGCGCTGTAATGCAGCCACACCAGGAAGTGCAGCCTGAATTAGGTTAATTATCACCTGGAGCGCTTCTGGGTGGGCTGTAAGAGGAGCCACTACTTGAAGCGGCAGAGTCAGGAAGAGGAGGAGGATGACGACGACAAAGCTGCCTGAAAGGAGTGGAGGAAGAAGAAGAAGAGTGTTGGTGTTTTTCTTTTGTTTGTTTTGGGGACTGTGTAGGGCCTGTGGGACATGGGGAAGATGTGCCTCACGGCTGAAGAAAATAAAATCTTTTTGTTTCATTTTTACGTGCCTCCGTTGTCAGTCTGTGTCGGGTCGATGCCAACAAAGCGCTTTTGCCACAGCTGTAATTGTCTCGTAGATGTGACTATTGGAGGTTGCATTCATTATAAAGTGTTATACAAATATTTTCTTTTACTTGGAAAACACTTACTACAGCAAGTAGGAGGAAATGTAGTAAAGGATTAACATGTTCTGTTTTGCTAAACGTCATGCTTTGTTAATTATTGGATGCACATAACTGACTGTTTATCTTTTTTTTTTTAGTGTTTCGTGGATTCTGGACAGCATTTATTGTCCTGGCTATCACCGTCAGCTTAGTTGGTGGATTCTTCCTAGTCTGTGCCGTGCCCTTCGGAAGTGCTAAACTTTATCGATGGGGTGGTGTTTCCCTACTTACAGCTGGTAAGTGCCTCATTACCCCAGAATATAAAGCTTGCAGGACCAGGTAACTAAGAATTTCTTTGATAACTGTAGTCACTTTTTACTTGATATGTGCCATTCTATGTTAAATAGCATCCATAATCAAAAGCCATTTTACGATACATATTAGTGCATTTGGCAATCTCGCTGCTTATTTACAATGGACAGTGTGGAAGAAACAGACAGAGAACAATAAAGATTTAGGGGTTTCACCTCATATAATCTCTGCGGTGGGCTGGCGCCCTGCCTGGGGTTTGTTTCCTGCCTTGCGCCCCAGCAGACCTCCGTGACCCTGTAGTTAGGATATAGCAGGTTGGATAATGGATGGATGGATGGACCTCATATAATCTCTCCAACTATCAAACAAACGAGAAAACGAGTAGCACAAATGACGGAGCCAAAAACAATGACTTAATAGAAGAGTGAAGGCTTGGGTTTTATAGGTGGAGGACAGGAAGGGGTGGGATCTCAGGTGGAAATGAGGTCTGTAGGAATAGAAGTGGGTGGAGTCTTAACTGGGCCTTCCTTCTGGTGGTCTGTGGAAGAGGGAGAAAGGCGTTCATACCATTCATCAGCCCTTGGCTCTGCATCTTACCCCCAGTTAAGCCTTTAGACTGCCTCCCATGTGCATGTGTGTGACAACAGAAATGTTCTCAAATACATTCTGAAGAGATCCCATGGGTAACATTTGCACAAATACTGGAAAGTTTTACATCACATGGAAAATCGTGGATAGGTGGAGATAGTAGTGCTTTGGGGACTTTCAAATTCTGACTTCACAGTATTTTACAAAAAAAATGCTTCAAATAGAAACACCAATCTGGGCTGAATGGCTAGTTCTCATCAGTCTCTTATTGTATTATAATGAATCTCAAAATGACTGACTCTAGGCTATGCAGAAAAGTTGTGCTGCAATGGCCAAGTGGAACAGTGTAGCAAAGACAAAATTCTAGTCTCATGAACTGAAAGAATGGTGTCATTTAATCTGAGTTATTTAAGAAATAAATTTGAATTCAAAGAAATGGGAAAAAATAAGTAAAGGAACATATTAAAAATATCTGTCTAATGTTATACAGAGACTTTAACAGAGTGTGCCTTCCTTTGATGTAATGTGCTCATGGTAATTACTGTGCACTGTTTTTATAATGCTATAATTAACAGCTCTAAACACAATTTCTGTGCAAGTACGACACAAATTAGCATTTGGCAAACAAGCTGAGCACATTAGCACAGCAGTACAAGTCCATTCTCTTTAAAGCTCACTGAGGCCTACTCACGAAATTATTCCAGGCAATTGTGTCTACGGTGTTTCTGGGAGACACAACAGGTCATTAAAACATTGGGGATGGTGGGTCAAAATTCTGCTTTAATTCACACATTTTCTACAGTTTATTATAATAAATAATACGAGCAATATTTTACATTTTTTGTGGATTTCAAAATTGTCACGTTTATACAATCCTTAAGAATCACAGAGCTGTGTGGCTTATTTGACATTTAGAAAGTTTACAAAGAATATCAAATACCAAATTATTAATGATTTTATTATGATGAGTAAAAACAATAGCAGTAAGCATTATTCTGACTGTATATCTAGAGTGTTGCAGTGGGTAGAGTTTCATCCTGACACGGCTTACACTCTGGTTCATTTCCAAAATGGATTGCCTTCTGTGCAAAGCATGCATGTCGCCTCATTGTCCATATGGGTTTTGTCAAGAGAATTCCGTTTCTGATTACCATCCACTGACATGGCTCTAAACTGGGCATTACGTGTTCTCTAAAACTGCAAGTCTGATGTTCAGTTCTAGGCTGGTTCTAATCATACCTTCTTACTGCTCAAACACATGTTGGCAGTGCTGAGCAGAATTTAAAAATGGGTGCACAGATAGTTTTTTTTTTTTTAAATTAGTACTGTAATCTTTCTTTCATCTTATTTACATTTTATGTTGTTTTTTTCCTTATCCTTGTACTGATGTCATTCAGTGTTATCGTCACATTAATGCCATTCCATTGTAGGGCTGCCAGGATGCTATACTAATTTAGAAAAAATGGTTGCAGATACTTCAAATCTGAAGTTTAAATAAAAAATCAAGGAAAGAATCATGCTTGTTAAGGAATTAGAAGTGTAGCTTTAGAATTCCAGCTTCCCAACTGCTTTCTTGACCACTGTTTGGCTGTAAGTAAATGTCTGCTTATCTGAAGGTTTTATTTCTGTTTTTGTGAATTATAACCCCTGCCACTTGAAATGGAAAGCCATCAACAACATGTTTTAAGAAAGACTACCTCTTGTCAAAGAATGAAAAGTTTATCTTAATAATCTTAGTTTTACTTTCCTGTTTTTATTTTTACCACAAAACACTTAGCCTAATCAATCCACCCATGCTTGTCTTAAGGTTTTGGTTTTATGATTATAACTTTTGGCTTTGTTTTTTGCGTGTCAATTACGCATATTAAAAATAAAGACTTTCTCATTGATCACATCTATCTGTCGTGGAAGGAAGAATGAACACTAGTTCAAATTTTTAGGGAATCAACCTGGTAATCCCCATTTACGTAACAAAATCAAAGTGATTAAGTTAGAAAAATAAATGCACAGCCACTGCAGTTAACAAATAAAAGGCTCTGCTACACTTTTTCTTTCTTTCTTTCACATCTGAGTCCAAATGAAATACACCAACTTCTGTTAGGCCGCTTATTATATTCATCCAAGATCGGAAGGGGTGGGGATTGAGAGGATCGTGGGGTGTAGTCAAGCATCCCCTGACTGCAGCGCGTCAGAGCTGTGGACGGAAACGCAAGGTAATTACTGACAGTGACCCCGCTCTGCCCGTGGTGGTAGTGTGTAAAATGACAGACCCTTCAAGGTGCCGTCTATGTGCAAGTGTGTGGCACTATCTATCTATCTATCTATCTATCTATCTATCTATCTATCTATCTATCTATCTATCTATCTATCTATCTATCTATCTATCTATCTGTATATTTATTTCCACAAAGTAGATTTACAGAAATTAATTCTGTGTTCTTGCTTTTGTTTTTATTTTCTTCTTAGCAACCATTTCTGAATGTTATGCTCATTATTATATTGTATTTAGACAGATAGATAGAAATGTGCTGGTCCCCATTGAGATCTATATTTAAAAAAAAATATATATATACTTTATTAATCCAGAAGGAAATTACTTGGTTTTTCGCATACCCCTTGGGGTCAGAGCGCAGGGTCAGCCATTGTATAGCCCCCCTGGAACAACTGAAGGTTAAGGGCCTTGCTCAAGGGCCCAGCAGAGTAGCATCTCTTTTGGCAGTGACGGCGATTCAAACTGGCAACCTTCGGGATACCAGCCTAATTCTGGTTAAGAATCATCTTTATCATTATAATGACAATGTTATGTGATGCCATTTTAGAGTTTTGTCTTCACAGACACCTCCATTTTGTATTTGTTTTTCAGGGTTGCAGCCATATTGTTTTTTGTTGTTATGCCTGGTGCCGGTTACAAAACACACAATACAAAATACATATTTTGTCATCATGGCCCACCTATGTAAGTTAGCATTGTGCTAGGCAGAATTATCGTATCTTTGGGATATTCAAAATAATTCATAGTGCTTTTGCTAATTAGTTTTGGTTAGGGTTATACATTCTGCTAATCTGGTTTTCACTTTATGACTAAGTCTTTGATATGCAGGTCTAATATTGGTTTGGACAATCATAGATTTTGTCTCTTCCCGTATTTTTAATCTTAATCTGTTCTGCTGGAAATGATTTTGGCTTTTCCCTTTTGACCATTCCATCTTCTGGTCTTTTTTCTACTCCATTTACACACTGAAGACACCAAGGTCTCAAAGGTGTTTCACTACACTCCGATACAATTATAAAAATACAAACATTGAAATGAGTAACCTAAAAAAATGGAAAAAGAAAGGTAATGGCAATGGGATGACCCCCTTAAAGAGAAATATCTTTACCTGCTTTGAAATGGACCTGTCAGTCTCAATGGTGTCATATTCTTTGGGTTCTGTGATATATATGACTCCAATACAGTTGAGCGTAACACAGAAAAGAGTTATTTAATGAAAACGTTACTGATTAAATTAAAAAAAGTGCCTCACTTACAGGTCAGCCATATATTTACTCCTGTTCCTTAATTCTCTTGGGAGCATATTCACAATTTACAATAAGTAAACATAAACTGTAATATAAGGGAGTGTTTGGAAATTACTTATCTTGACAAATGGCTAACAGCATTTCTTAGGTTATCTATCTATCTATCTATCTATCTATCTATCTATCTATCTATCTATCTATCTATCTATCTATCTATCTATCTATCTATCTATCTATCTATCTCTTTTATTTTGCCTAATGCCGTCAAAGGCCTGTTTCTCTTTTGACACCTGCCCCCGCCAGTCCTCATGCATGTACACAGGCACACAGTTTATATACTTGAGCTGTGACGTCCGGCTATTTTTAGTTTATTACACAGAGTTGGCTGCACATGAAATTTTAAACTAATAATGAATGGGTGACATTTTAATTCATAGTGACTGAAAAGAAAAAAAACAACATTGCACACTCCTGGCTCCCCTGTTACATTAGGGCATCTCTTATTCCATCTGGATGATTCATACCATGCACGTCACAAAAGCCATAAGGAGCTGTGCAGATTACGTGTTGGGAGTCAGTTTTGTTGCATTGCATGGAGTGTGGAGCTGTGGGAAGGAAAAGAATATCACACTTTTATAAAACAACCGTTTGAAATGTTAAAGTAATAATAAAGGTCTTTGTGAATGATTACCAAGCATTTAATTTTGGCAATGTAAATGGAGACTGGACAATACATACATTCATAGTGAAATCAAGTTCTTCACTTATATGTATGGTAAAGCCAAATGGAAGTGGCTGTAAAGTGCTCTAAAATTGACTGTAATACCCTATATAACTGTAATAGTGAACATGATACAATGTGGAGCAAGCCGAATTATTAGTGTTTTAATTGGTGGATGGATTTATTTGCATTGCTTTGTAGGTTCCCATTCATGAACTAGACTGATGTTCATAATGTTAAGCAGCATCCCTTATGTGCCTCAACTATTACCTCATCATTGTAACATGTTTAGTGGCCTAGGTAACCAGAAAACATTGATATACACTGCGCATCACCCTGGTCACCCAACAAGCCTTTTTGACATGTACTCCCAGTCCCACATGCAGCTGTCATAAGAGAACTACAGAAGCTGGTATCTAAACAAAGTGCACTGAGAGGGAATGCACCCACATGGCTGTCAAACTTGGTCAAAGCTGAAAAAAAACTAGAGGCCTGTAGCTATAAGTGGATCAGAGTGCTGTCAACAAAGCCATCATTTTCAATCACAATCCTTTGCTAACTATAGAAAAGCCAAATGCTCTTTTTTCATGGCGCAGAAGTTACGTCAAACCATGAACTTCATCAAGTTCACCTCCATGTCATTTTGCATGTTGATAGTTGGGAACTGACTACATTTGTAACTCCTTCTGGCCTCCTCTGCTATCCAGTATGCCTTTTTAAATTTGCTTTTACTGTTTCCATAAAACATTGTTCACTAATCTTGCCAGAGTCCCTGGGCTTGCAGTTTACTTTTTGTGGTTCAAATAATGAACAGCTTCCAGTCAACGTGCAGACGGACGATTGTTTGCTGTGTCTGAGATTACGTTTTTTGGGTTACACTTGTCTGCAGAAGGCCTCTAGTTTACAGAAACTTGCCATTACAGTTACATAGCTGAAATCGATTTTGAGAATCACAACATAATGCCTTGATATTCAGCAGTGTTAATTTTGTTGACAAAAACTAAGGCGGAAAATATTCATCAACATTTTTTCTGTGACGAAAATGTAACAAAAACTAAATAAAAATGAGCCTTTAATAATGATAACTAAGATGAATGTTTTAAAAATGGAAAACAAATTAAACAAAAAGAAAATGTTGAAATGACAACTGAGCAATGAGTGATGTAAAGCTTTTTGCACATCTGTCAACCATGACACGGTCTGCCAACAAAAAACAAGCATGAATGCAGTGGTGCAATTTAAGAAAAATTATAAGCACACTTGTAATTGGATAACACTAGTTTGGGCGCCATCAGAAAATCATCACGTCAGCCAGAATCCTGCTCCACTCTACTCTGCTATATGGGCCAGCATGACTGTCGGGAAAAAAATAAAAGTGGTCAGACATGTGGACCAACTTTAATCACAATGCCAACAAAAATAAAACCTAGTGTAAGCCATATGGAATGAAGCACACAGGAAAGAACACACCAAACCTGAAGGTGCATCTAGAGGTGCACCATCCTGCGATTCATGCCAAGTTATGTAATGTTATCTAGGTGGCGACTTGCCGGACAACAATAATGTTACCTTCAGCACGCATTGCTAACACTAATGCTTCAAGTGCAATCGGGGAAAACGCACTTATTAATGGAAAAAAACAAAAGCGAGCACACGAACACACACAGGATTTTGTTACTACCAGTTTTATCTCTTTGTGAGTTGTGTGCAGCTTTGAGATGCGTTCAGCCTCAGATGTGAGTGGCAACTGTTTAGCTTGTAGTGTCACACATTTATTTACAGCAGATGAAGTGACAGGTAGGATTAATCACTTTTAACAGAGTGCCCTGCACATTCCTGATAAAGGAATGTAAGTTTTGCATGTGTTCATTGACTGTAACGAGCACGTCTACACATGTTCGTCCGCGCATCCATCCATTTTGTAACTGCTGGATTCAGTGCTTGAAGCATGTCTCCCAATTCATATGATATGTACATGTACTGTACAGCAAAACAACAAGACAGAATACATGGGTTTGAATGACAGGGAGGTCAGTGGAATGGTGAGGATGCAAGGAGTAGACTTGACGAAGGTGGATAAGTTTGAATACTTGGGATCAACAGTACAGAGTAACGGGGAATGTGGAAGAGTGGTGAAAAAGAGAGTGCAGGCAGGGTGGAATGGGTGGAGAAAAGTGACAGGAGTAATTTGTGACAGACCAGACGGGTATCAGCAAGAGAGAAAGGGAAGGTCTACAGGACGGTAGTGAGACCAGCTATGTTATATGGGCTGGAGATGGTGGCACTGACCAGAAAGCAGGAGACAGAGCTGGAGGTCGCAGAGTTAAAGATGCTAAGATTTGCATTGGGTGTGATGAGGACGGGCAGGATTAGAAATGAGAACATTAGAGGGCCAGGTCAGGTTGGACGGGTTGGAGACAAAGTCAGAGAGGCGAGATAGCGTTGGTTTGGACATGTGCAGAGAAAAGATGCAGCAAAACAGCATTGCTTCATTCCTAAATATGAATCGGCAAACACTAAATTTGTGTAATTCATTTGGTTTTTGAGGGCAAACTAATGTTTATGAGCATAACCCCTAAAATGTGAAGCGGAGAGATGCGAACGGATTTAAGGTGGGCCGGATCTACAAGTTTTTTCGTAGGCTCTGGTAATTCTAGTGTTAAGTCATATTATTTATCTGGAAATATACATCTTGCTGCTGGAAGCAGATTATGAGCAATACTGATTCCAGTAATGTCTGACAGATAGGCATTTTTTTTCCTGAAGTCTAAGGTTGGATTAATAAGCCTCTTAGTGTGCACTAAATACACTTGACTTGTAGCTTTGATTCTCTTTCTCTGTACATTTAGCATTTATTTGCTCAGAATTTGATGCGCTTGCTGCTTCGTGAGCAGCTCTCATTTTCTCCACTCTAGCGGCCTGCTTCTTCTCGTCTTCTGTCGGCATCTTCTTGCATTTTAACTGATTAAGTCGGTTTTTGTGTTGCAATTACTTAGTATGTTTTCTTTAATTTTTCACTTAAGCTGGCACTTAAGTCTTCAATCTGCCTCAAGAATGATTTAAGATATGAAGAGTTAGAGGAAGTGACAGAGAAGGTGGTAGGGATGAGAACGGCAATGCCCTGCTGGCTGCTGCAGAGAGTCAATTCTACAATAAAACAATCTAAAAATAAAAAGAGGAATAAAAATCATCACCTCAAAAGTGGAAAGTAGAGGTCACGTTGTATAGGTGCACCGAATTTCAGGTCAATAGGTCAAATGGTTTGCAAGCTATAGGTGCTTTAAAATCCTGGACAAACAAATGGACAGCCAAGGTAGCATATTATATAAGAAGATAGTATGAGTTGAGACAAGTACGTGTTAGTGTATGACTTAGTTGAAGCATACCATGGTTTGCATAGATTGATGAGGAGTGTATTTTATCAATGGCTAATTTCCATTCTTTATGTGAAATTTAAAATGAAAGGTCTTGTTTCCAATGTTGATTCAGGTCATCTGGAAGGAATACAATGAGAGATAGTGGGGAAAATGCAGAAATATTGCATATATCTTTATTATTTAAAATCAGAATAGCTTCTTACATGAATGTTAAAGAAAGGTTAGGGAAGCTGAGAGGTATCCTTTAGGAAAACACCTGAATTGTATATAACAGAAGAAATGGGTTGCTGGAAAATCACACTGAAGATCTAACTCATAACTTAAGAAAGGGAATTTTAAATTGAAAAGAATGATACAAATTAAAAAAGACTAATTGAAAAAGTGCTAATCACTTTGAGGTCAGTTAACTGTCACACAGAGGGAAGCAGCTGATGACCGCAGGGGTCTCCGACTTGGGTTTTTGGAGGCTCTTTAAAACTGTTAATAGAAATTGTTATTTATTTATGTTATCTACTCCTTATCTCATTTTGCTACACTAATGAGGGACAATCACCAGTATACAGTGCATCCGGAAAGTATTCACAGCGCATCACTTTTTCCACATTTTGTTACGTTACAGCCTTATTCCAAAATCGATTAAATTCATTTTTTTCCTCAGAATTCTACACACAACACCCCATAATGACAACGTGAAAAAAGTTTACTTGAGGTTTTTGCAAATTTATTAAAAATAAAAAAACTGAGAAATCACATGTACATAAGTATTCACAGCCTTTGCCATGAAGCTCAAAACTGAGCTCAGGTGCATCTTGTTTCCCTTGATCATCCTTGAGATGTTTCTGCAGCTTAATTAGAGTCCACCTGTGGTCAATTCAGTTGATTGGACATGATTTGGAAAGGCACACACCTGTCTATATAAGGTCCCACAGTTGACAGTTCATGTCTGAGCACAAACCAAGCATGAAGTCAAAGGAATTGTCTGAAGGCACAAATCTGGGGAAGGTTACAGAAAGATTTCTGCTGCTTTGAAGGTCCCAATGAGCACAGTGGCCTCCATCATCCGTAAGTGGAAGAAGTTCAAAACCACCAGGACTCTTCCTAGAGCTGGCCGGCCATCTAAACTGAGTGATCGGGGGAGAAGGGCCTTAGTCAGGGAGGTGACCAAGAACCCGATAGTCACTCTGTCAGAGCTCCAGAGGTCCTCTGTGGAGAGAGGAGAACCTTCCAGAAGGACAACCATCTCTGCAGCAATCCACCAATTAGGCCTGTATGATAGAGTGGCCAGACAGAAGCCTCTCCGTAGTAAAAGGCACATGGCAGCCCGCCTGGAGTTTGTCAAAAGGCACCTGAAGGACTCTCAGACCATGAGAAACAAAATTCTCTGGTCTAATGAGACAAAGATTGAATTCTTTGGTGTCAATGCCAGGCATCACGTTTGGAAGAAACCAGGCACCGCTCATCACCAGGCCAATACCATTCCTACAGTGAAACATGGTGGTGGCAGCATCATGCTGTGGGGATGTTTTTCACTGGCAGGTACTGGGAGACTAGTGAGGATAAAGGGAAAGATGACTGCTGCAATGTACAGACACATCTTGAATGAAAACCTTCTCCAGAGCGCTCTTGACCTCAGACTGGGGCGACGATTCATCTTTCTGCAGGACAATGACCCTAAGCACACAGCCAAGATATCAAAGAAGTGGCTTCAGGACAACTCTGTGAATGTCCTTGAGTGGCCCAGCCAGAGCCCAGACTTGAATCCGATTGAACATTTCTGGAGAGATCTTAAAATGGCTGTGCACCGACGCTTCCCATCCAACCTGATGGAGCTTGAGAGGTGCTGCAAAGAGGAATGGGCGAAACTGGCCAAGGATAGGTGTGCCAAGCTTGTGGCATCATATTCAAAAAGACTTGAGGCTGTAATTGCTGCCAAAGGTGCATTGACAAAGTATTGAGCAAAGGCTGTGAATATTTATGTACATGTGATTTCTCAGTTTTTTTATTTTTAACAAATTTGCAGAAACCTCAAGTAAACTTTTTTCATGTTGTCATTTTGGGGTGTAATGCGTAGAATTCTGAGGAAAAAAATGAATTTAATCCATTTTGGAATAAGGCTGTAACATAAAATGTGGAAAAAGTGATGCGCTGTGAATAATTTCCGGATGCACTGTATGTAAGGGACTCGAAAGAGTCATTCATCTTTTTTATTTCCTGTATTATCTATTTACATTTTTCTTTTATTAAGTTTTAATATAGATTTGTCTGACCATTTTCTATAGGATACTCAATAGTAGTGTTAACATTTGTAAGGTACAGTCTCTTGGAATACATTTTTCTTTTTGCTAAAGGCATTACAAAATAAATGCCAAAAGATGGCAATTTGCAAATGTTAATGCTGAATACACCCAACAAAGTATAACCATCGGACAGACAAAAATCAGCTTATATATACAGTAGATGGATACTCTGAAAAAAGATACAAATCTTTGAGTAGATGTTCATTTTGTCAACACGAATACTCCCAGCTGAAGAGTTAATATATCATCTCTTGTTCATCCATTGTAAAACATATAGTCATTTTCCCTAAAAAGACCTATATGGCATACATGCTTCTCTGTTTTATTCAACTTTTTAAGACTGCCTCACTAAATCTTTAATATTTCCCCTTGTTGCAGGTAGTCTCTTCACCCTGGTGGTGAGCCTGTTTGTTGTGTGGAAGGAGGTGGCTGCTGATCTGCATAAATACATTCTTCTTGAACGTAGTGAAGATTGCCAGGAGATGTTGGTATCAGTGCAGTATGGATGGTCCTTCATGTTTGCCTCTTCTGGAATTCCATTGACTCTCCTTTCAGGGCTACTGTTTTACCTAATTGGACGACACATTCAAAGAAACAAATGAGAGCCCAGAAGCTAGATAAACTGTATTATTGTCATCGCTAGTATACATTACTGAAATTATAGTCCTTTATATACTTTATATGTATGAAAAGGCAGAAAGTTGTACATACTGTTGTGACTATATGGTGAGTCTTCCCCTTTCTGTAATGGATTTGCTTTAATGTTCATATGCCAGCATGACACTGGAGGTAAAGCAGTACCTAAAGCAATGATAAGTTTACTCAGAATAAAATGATATGAACTGAAGTTGACTGTATGCACCACAGCTGAGATCCATCCCAGCTAAGAAGCTACAATTACATTACATAAACATCTGATTTTTTGAGAAGGGGTGTAATTGTGTGTGTTTCAGTTTTCTTTTTTTACAGATACACAAACATGCAGCTCTTTAATGGAAATGCTTCTTCTGTTTTAAAAGCATTCTATTGTTTGCTGAAGATTACAAGAACTATAGAAGTAAACACATGGATAACTTGTATTATAAAAATACGTTCTCTTCAATATTAAATATTTTATAATTTAATGATGTAAAGGAAAAAGAATAAAACATTGGACGTAAACCCAGCTCCTCAATTTAATTAATTTTGACAAGTTTGGAATATTTTCTCTGTCTTTTATTTTATTTATATTTGACCGTTTTTGCCAATATTGACATCATATAATTTGCAGACATACTAGACACATGATTCTTAAGAAGTTTGCCTAACTCTACCTTTAAAAATAAAGGAAGTACTTTTTCTTGTGAAAGAAATACAAGTCTGGTTTGGATAAAAATGTCAGGATTCCTATTAAAGCCCTTTTCTTTCCTACATTTCTTGCTTTGTCTCTTTACAAAGCTTTACTCAGCCCCTAAGGTTTTGATTTCAGGTTTGCATAATTAACTTCTGCACCTTGGAAAATAAACCAAGAATATGCCATTCTTTATCAGTCATTCTTGTTGATTTCACGTTAGCACTGTGGCACTAACACAACCAGGATAATTTAAAAATATAACTAAACAAATTACAAGATACATACAAGTTGATTTTAGAAGAAAGGCTAAGAGATGAACCAGTGTCTTCAGCTGCAATAGTGACTGACTGCTTTGAATTACATGAGACAGGAAACAAAGGACTAATAAGGCCTATTCCTAGCCAAGAAATTCATCCAAATGGAGTAGGCAGTGAAAGAGAATGACCACTGACTCAGGCTGCAGAGTGGCTTCGTGGAAAGTCGTATCTTCAGTTTCTACCCAAACCTCAAAGATACAGCATGTATAGACTGTGGGACAAATGATTTTAAGTTTTATTATAGGTTTGTCTGATGACCATTTTCTATAGGATACTCAATAGTAGTGTTAACATTTGTAAGGTACAATCAAGTTGGAATACATTTTTGTTTGCTACAGGCATTACAAATTAAATGCCAAAAGATGGCAATCTGCAAATGTTAAAGCTGAATACACCCAACAAAGTGTAACCATCGGACAGACAAAAATCGGTTCACCGTCAAAAGCGCGATAGACATATGCACCCCGACAAAACCGCGACGGACAAATGAGCACCGACAAACCCGCTAACTGGTTTTCGACAAATGCGCGCCGACAAAATCGCGAGAGGCCAAGAGAGTGGGACGCCCTTGCTGCAATTCTTCCTACATAAGCAGCGCGTGATCTTAAGGACTATCTGCGTGCCATGCTGATGGCATGCCGCGTCTCATAATATTGACTTCTAAAATAAACATTATTATATATGCTTTAAACTAGTAATTCATATTTAATGAAACATTCGCGATTTTGTGGGGGCGATTTTGTCGGCACGTTTTAATCGCCGCTATTTTGTCGGCCCGCATATGTCTATCGCGCAAATGTCGGGTCGCACAAAAATCAGCTTATATATACAGTAGATTGATACTCTGAAAAAAGATACAAATCTTTGAGTGGATGTTCATTTTGTCAACACTAATACTCTCAACTGATGAGTTAATGTGTAGTCTCTTGTTCATCAATACTGTGGCACTAACACAACCAGTATACTTTCAAAATGTAACTAAACAAATTACAAGATATACAGTATACAAGTTGATTTTAGAAGAAAGGCTAAGAGATGAACCAGTGTCTTCAGTTACAATAGTGACTGACTGCTTTGAATTACACGAGACAGGAAACCAAAGACTAGCAAGGCCTATTCCTAACCAAGAAATTCACACAAATGGAGTAGGCAGTGAAAGAGAATGACCAGTGACTCAGACTGCAGAGTAACACAAGTAAATAGAATACTTAAGTGACAGAAAAAAAACACTGTTGTAAAGTATGGTGTGCTGTCATCTAGTCAGTAACAAAACGAAGACTTTAACAAGTGATCAGCTAACAAAAATAACTAACAATGGACGGAAAATTTGGGTAATGACTTTTAAAAATTAAGTGATCTATGTTCTGTAATCAAATTAAAATTTGAAAAAAATTCAATACAGTGAAAAAAAACAAATCAGAAATGATCTGGTAGGCAGTGTGGTGTAAGGGTTAAGGCTTTGGACTTCAATGTCAGTGGTTGGGGGCTCAAATCCTGCTAATGACACTGACCATGAGCAAGTTGCTTCATCTTTATGTACCTCAGTCAGTAAACCAATTGTACCTCAAACGTCGCAAGTCACCTTGGATAAAGACGCCATCCAAATAAGTAAGTAATAATGATAATCTGGCCAAAAAAATTTGACTAGAAGCGCAGAAATAATTATTTGCCAGAGTTCATAAAGTATGTAAGTGTATGAGTGTGCTTCACCATGGACAGTCTTCCAATCTAGTGGTGGTCTCCACCTTGTACCTAGTGCTGTCACAACATGAACTAGAAAAGTAGCAAAAGGAATAGTTGGACAACTGCAAAAAATATAATTGTAAAAAAAAATATTAAGTGATGTGACCAGTTAGAAAAGTGTGTAATAGTATGATGTACTACAAAAAATGGAGTTTCGGAAACTAAATAAATATTCATAAATATGTGATTTTATGGAATTGGGAAAAATGTATAATACAATTAGTTATGTCATTTTCTAGCCCGCTTGAGGAAAATATTAAATTCTGGTTTAAAAACAATAAAAATAAATTCTGGTGCTGAGTGTGGAAATACATGCGGCAATATGTTGCATCTGTAAAATAAATCCTATGAAAAAATGAACATTTCATCAATAATGTGATTTTGAGATGAATAAGATCGAATGTCTATTGTAAGAAATATCAGAATGGACCGAGCACTCTGATGAAAAACAAACACTTGACTTGTTTCTTGATAAGGTAGATAGCTAGGAAAAAACTTTCCTTTGGCTTAAAATTCTGACTTGTTTTTTAACCAGGAGGTGGATGATGAACTAAAGTTCATCCATCTCTTCCGCTTATCCGAGGTCGGGTCGCAGGGGCAGCAGCTTGAGCAGAGAAACCCAGACTTTCCTCTCCCTGGCCACTTCTTCTAGCTCTTCCGGGGGAATCCCAAGGCGTTTCCAGGCCAGCCGAGAGACATAGTCCATCCAGCGTGTCCTGGGTATTCCCCAGGGCCTCCTCCTGGTTAGACGTGCCCGGAACACCTCACCAGGGAGGCGTCCAGGAGGCATCCTGATCAGATGTCCGAGTCACCTCATCTGACTCCTCTCGATGCGGAGGAGCTCTACTCTGAGCCCTTCCCGAATGACTGAGCTTCTCACCCTATCTTTAAGGGAAAGCCCAGACACCCTGCGGAGGAAACTCATTTCTGCCGTTTGTATTCGCGATATATTTTATATTAGACTGATATGAGAGATAGAGTGAGGGATGCTGTTAGTTTTTCAGTGCTCTCTGGTTCTTACATCTCAGGATTCACTATCAGGATTTATATAAAATCGATAATGTTGTTACCTCTCCAAACAAGGAAGCCGAAGTAAATGTTTAGAGAAACCAGATATTTATTTTCAGTTGCACATCTGCACTAAAACTTGAGAGAGGTTGTCATCTTTCATCAAGTTCGAGAAGATCATTTTTGTGATCTTTAGCAAAATGTCTCTAAGTGACATAGCAAAAATATTTATGCCTTGAAAGGAAAATTCTCACAATGCCATCTAACTAACATTTGTTCCATTAAATGAGCAAGAGATGATTTTTGAATAAAGTTAGTAAAGTCCCATTTTCATAAAATTCGATGATAGGCTTGACCAAACATAACACAACATAATGTTGTGACACAGCTTGTGAGAGAGTGTTAATTCTTTCCAGGACCCACTCCTTCACACTCCTGCACACATTCACAGTTTGGAGATTTGGGAATAAAACTAGAATACGTACAGGGAAAAAAAAATCACAAAAACTAACAGAATGTGCAAACTCCCCACAGGATTTACATGCACAGAGCTGAGTCACAAATTTGCCAGGCAAAAACATACAAACAAGATATTTGTGGGACAATTTGCAACTTAGCATCCTCATTATCGTTAGGTTCTCAACAAAGAATTACTCTAATAAGTTGGATGTTATTGTTCAATTAGTGCTAATACCAACTGGACACAGGATAGAAAGGAGAAGGAGCACCCACCATTTAGTGACAGACTATAGTGTGAGGATGTCAGCTCTGATTGACGCACAAGTGGCCTTCAACTAAGGGATGCATTGTGAGGCTACAAAACATAAAAGGACCAAATGTGGGAGTTCACTCTAAGGTAATCTAACCAAATGAATAATTATTCTTAGAATGAAATGGAGATGGAAGAGTGCAAGGTAAGAAATACAGAGAAATAATTACAATTAAGCATAAAAACACAGCAGCTTAAATAATATGTTAATAAATGTTAGTCAAAAAGATGTTTTTAGTTGTGATAGATAGATAGATAGATAGATAGATAGATAGATAGATAGATAGATAGATAGATAGATAGATAGATAGATAGATAGATAGATAGATAGATACACTCACCTAAAGGATTATTAGGAACACCATACTAATACGGTGTTTGACCCCCTTTCGCCTTCAGAACTGCCTTAATTCTACGTGGCATTGATTCAACAAGGTGCTGAAAGCATTCTTTAGAAATGTTGGCCCATATTGATAGGATAGCATCTTGCAGTTGATGGAGATTTGTGGGATGCACATCCAGGGCACGAAGCTTCCGTTCCACCACATCCCAAAGATGCTCTACTGGGTTGAGATCTGGTGACTGTGGGGGCCATTTTAGTACTCATTGTCATGTTCAAGAAACCAATTTGAAATGATTCGAGCTTTGTGACATGGTGCATTATCCTGCTAGAAGTAGCCATCAGAGGATGGGTACATGGTGGTCATGAAGGGATGGACATGGTCAGAAACAATGCTCAGGTAGCCCATGGCATTTAAACGATGACCAATTGGCACTAAGGGGCCTAAAGTGTGCCAAGAAAACATCCCCCACACCATTACACCACCACCACCAGCCTGCACAGTGGTAACAAGGCATGATGGATCCATGTTCTCATTCTGTTTATGCCAAATTCTGACTCTACCATTTGAATGTCTCAACAGAAATCGAGACTCATCAGACCAGGCAACATTTTTCCAGTCTTCAACTGTCCAATTTTGGTGAGCTGGTGCAAATTGTAGCCTCGTTTTTCTATTTGTAGTGGAGATGAGTGGTACCCGGTGGGGTCTTCTGCTGTTGTAGCCCATCCACCTCAAGGTTGTGCGTGTTGTGGCTTCACAAATGCTTTGCTGCATACCTCGGTTGTAACGAGTGGTTATTTCAGTCAAAGTTGCTCTTCTATCAGCTTGAATCAGTCGGCCCATTCTCCTCTGACCTCTAGCATCAACAAGGCATTTTCCCACAGGACTGCCGCATACTGGATGTTTTTCCCTTTTCACACCATTCTTTGTAAACCCTAGAAATGGTTGTGCGTGAAAATCCCAGTAACTGAGCAGATTGTGAAATACTCAGACCGGCCCGTCTGGCACCAACAACCATGCCACGCTCAAAATTGCTTAAATCACCTTTCTTTCCCATTCTGACATTCAGTTTGGAGTTCAGGAGATTGTCTTGACCAGGACCACACCCCTAAATGCATTGAAGCAACTGCCATGTGATTGGTTGATTAGATAATTGCATTAATGAGAAATTGAACAGGTGTTCCTAATAATCCTTTAGGTGAGTGTAGATAGATAGTACATTATTTGTTCCAATGGGGGAAAAGGGGAGCTTTTACAGAAGCTCAAGAAACATTATAATAAATAACAATAAAACACCCCTCAAATACACACAAGAATTTCATAGAAGAAGATAAACTTCTGATTTGGCTGAAGAGAAACGTTACAGTGAGACATTATAAAGACATATTGCTGTGTTTATGTAGGAGCCCTACTAGTGTTTTTTGAATAATTTGTTGGCTGAAAGTCTTTAATGATAGTGTTTACTGAGCGGATGTAGAGCATTGTTCAGATTGTCTTGTCTTCATTCTTTCCTACCGAGTGTCAAGAGACTGCCCTCTTAGTCAGCTTGTTGATTTGGTGGGCCTCTCCTGAAGTGATGTTAAAAGCCTACCACACTACAGTACAGAAAATCACAGGGGCCATCACAGAGTTATAGAACATGGAAAGGATGTCACTGACCACATTAAAGGAGTGTCTCCTCCTAAGAAAAAAGAGCCTCTTCTGCAATCTCTTACATGGTTCTTCTCTGTTCTCTTCATCAGACTAGTAGCTAATGACATACTGAATGTCAAAACCCACCATTCACGTTGATAAGGCTACAGTTTTTACAGTTTAAAATGTTTCAGGTAATCACAAAATGTCTTAGGTTTGGGTTTACAGCATCAGAAACTAATTTTACATATTTTTCACATGGGGTAAAAGTGGAATTACAACTCACGTCAAACAATTTTATATTTTGAAAATTTTTTTAAAAATACAAATGCATCATTATGTATTAAATATCAGCTGGAAATAGTGGTATCATTGAGAAGACTACAACAATATATGCAATTTACTCTTAAAGAGAGATTACACTTTTTTTTGCCAAATTCCAATTTTTTTAACAGATTTCTTTTTTACTTCTTCATGTATTTCTTTTTATTTGAAAACAAAACATTCTAACAAAACACGCATTAATTAAGCATATGAAAATAACATAACAAGTACAACCAAATGCTTTCAAAGCAATGCGTGAAACTCAATATATATCCCTAGACTTGCTCTTATATACTGTATGTTAGAACATTAGAACAAACCCTTTTTCATAGTCTGCATGTCTGGCATGCCGAAAGACCTCAAGCGTTCACAACAGATGGCAAACAAAACAAGGATGTCTGATCAAAAGCTTTATTATCAGCTTCAGCTTAAAATGAGTTATTTGCCTTAAAGTATGTCAAAACTGGAGCTGGTTTAAGATAAAGTTTGTGTTTATGTGATAATTAGTCAATTTAGAATATACGCTTGTTTTGAGGAAGTAGAAAAATCAGAACACTAGAATTCAGCCCAGCAAGCTCATCCATCCAATTCACTTAGATTATCCAAAATAATATCAAGGCAAGATTTGAAGATCGCTCAAGTCCTACTCTCCAATAGATTGCTTATTAATTTATTTCATATGTCAATGGCTCTTTGTATTAAAAACAACTTTCTAATATTTGTCATGTTATTTATCAGTATTTGATTAATATGGCCCAGAAATGAAAAGTTTCAATATTTACAGATTATATTAACTTTTCAAATGAGAAAAGGTTCTTAAAAATACAGTAATAGTAATTCAGACATGAAGTTCCTGCTCTAAACGGAGAGCATACCTGTATTAGGTGAATCATACACAACCATTAAAATCAAGAAGACTAAGTACATGGAGTGTGGTGCGCAGACCAACAGCGCCATCATTATTGGAGGTGAAGACCTGGAGAAGGTTGCCGACTTCAAGTACCTCGGCTCAGTCATCAGCAGCAACGGCAACCTGTTCCCTGACATCCGTGCAAGGATCAAAAGGATCAACGCTGCATGGTTGAAATGGGGACAGGTCACCGGAGTCCTATGCAACCGCTGCATGCCAGACTGTCTTAAGTCCAAGATATACAAAACAGTGGTGCGCTTGTTGCCCTCTATGGTTCAGAGTGCTGGACAGCTACTCCAAAGCACAAACAGGCCCATAGTGTGATAGAAACATGGATGCTGCAGTGGTGCCTTGGTTTAATGAGATGGGACTATGTCATGAACACTGACGTCTGGAAGGGGATGGAGGTTGCACCAATCATGGAGAAGATGTGTGAGGCAAGGCTACGATGGTATGGGCATGTTGCCCGTGGTGATGAGATCTCAGTGACCAGAACAGCACTGCATCTGAGCCCCCAACGCAGACGCCCACAAAGGAGACCAGAAAAACGCTGGATGGACTGGATCAAGGAGGACATGAAAATTGCTGGTGTTGCTGGATTTTTGACCTAATGCTCTGTTTTTGACCTTGTATTCTGGAGATATATTTGCCTTGGATTGTCATTTGTGCTTTTCAGAGCTACAGCGTCTCCAAAACATTTTTGTGTTCAATTTTTTTTATACATGAAAATCCTGTGTTTGCCCTTCGTATCTCAGCAAGGCTTGGCAGTTTCCCCTTGTAGTAGCCCATTTCAGTATTTTTGAGGACTATTGTGCTTAGAAACTCATTAGTTCTGTGGTAAAAAAAATCAGACAGCAGACAGAAAAAAGTTTGGAGATGGCCACCCCATATATTGAAAAAAAAAATCAGCAAAAGGAAAGAATTTAGAGAATTTCTCTCTAACTGATACTGGCTGTTAGGTTTTGTAAATATGGGACTTGTAACTCACTTATATTTTGCTCTGAGCACTTTGCTTGTGATGTTCAATTTTGTACCCTTGTCCTATTATGCTTGTCCCCAAACAGTCCCCCAGACTGATGCTACCTCTTTTGTAAGCCGCTTTGGATAAAATGGTCTGCTAAGCAAGTAAATGTAAAAGTAAATTACTATTACCATTACAAGGTATCCTGGTCTGTGAGAACAGAATGCAGGGCTGGTCTTCTTACTTAAGAAATATAACTAATGTTGTATCTAAACAAGATACTGGATTATCTCAGTGAGGCCCACCTCCACAAGAGGGTATTGTAGTCTTTACATTTGCATTGATATTTTATTTGTAGGAGCTTCACCAGGGGCCTCATGCATAACGCCGTGCGTAGAATTTGCACTATAACATGATGTAAGCACAAAAGCCGAAATGTGCTTACGCACAGAAAAATCCAGATGCAGGAATCTGTTCCAACTTCCACGTTCTTCCCCTACATAAATCCAGATCAGTGTGAAAAGTAACGCACGTGCCTGTTGTCCCACCCCAACTCCTCCCAGAATTACGCCTCTTTGAATATATAATTCAGTATTAATAGCCCTTAAGTTCAGCGTTCTGTGAAAAGACAATGGCAAAACCATGAAGAAAAATAGAACAATTTCAGCGCATACCAAGTGGAGGCAAGGAAAAACGTACTATTTGTTGGTTTAAACAGTGGTATAAACAAGAAAAGGAAGCTGATCGAGTGACATAGTGTGTCTGAGAAACTCGAAAGCTCAAGTTCACAAAGTCGCACAGTGCCCGAAATAAAAAGAGTTGCATATCTAAGTCGCCGTGAAAAGGTGAGTTGTAGCCCACTGTCTGTGTGTCATATGAAAGCTTATTAGGGTACAGAGAAAAAAAAAAGGCACACAGTGGGGAAAAAACAGGAAATGTCAACTTTAATCTCGAAATTTCCACTTTAATCACGTAGTTTATTTGGTCATTAAAGTAGAACATCATAAACTTAATCTTAAAATCATTTAATTTACTAGTTTCTCAAATTCCATTGTAACTAAAGTAGTACGTTAAAATGCTTTGTTTTATATTTGATGTTCTATGTACTCTATGTGTGTGAATCACTATGTGCTTCTTAAACCGGCTTTCTCTACCTCCGACAGGACACAGAATCCATTACATTCATGATATTACAGTTCTCTGAATAACTAAAATACTGAGATGTATACATGATATAATTTTCATGATGATAGGAGTTAAAGCATGTTATTAAACATGGAAATACGATGGTGCAGTGATTGTACACGACCTTCGATAAAATAATTTATTACAGCAGTACTGTCTCTTTCGAACATACTAACCTCAAATTCCTGTCCTTCCTTTTCTTTATCCAAATACCAAATCGCCACACAATCAGCTCTATAATAGACGTTAAGCCATCTGTAAGGTGATAACGCTGATTCTTCAAAACTTTTAAGGAACATTGAAATATCTTCGTAGTACATGTTTAATTATTCTGTCCTTCACGCCAGTCCCAGTGAAGCATACAGTGTGAGGCATGCAGGAACAATCCGTGAACGGAGCTCCAGATCCTTGCTAGCGTAGCTAGTGTCCTTTAATTATTAACAATATGGATTATTTAAATAAAGTTCAAGTTCTATCTGTATAATATAATAATCATATTTTGCTGCATTTCATCTTAAAAATGATATTGTCATCATATGGAAATACGCGCTTTATAAAGTGGCTCAGGTTGTGCAATATTATACAGTGGAACCTCGGTTCATGACAATAATTCGTTCCAAAACCGATTTGATCGTGAACCGAAGCAATTTCCCCCATAGGATTGTAGGTAAATACAATTAATCTGTTCCAGACCGTACAAACTGTATGCAAATATGTAAATATATGTAAAGATTAAGCACAAATATAGTGAATTACACCATAGAATGCACAGTGTAATAGTAAACTAATGTAAAAACATTGAATAACACTGACACTAAACACCCAGGCTCCCTGCTCAGCTACACAAGCAGTCTCTCTCGCACTCTCTCTCTCTCTCTGTAGCACACCCCCCCACACACACACACCCCTCTGTCAGCAGCACGCGCTCGCTCTCTCTCTCTCTCTGCGCTGGCTCGCTCGCTCTCTCTCTCTCTCTCTGCGCTGGCTCGCTCGCTCGCTCTCTCTCTCTGAACAGAGGGGAACATTTGAACAAATCCGAACTTTAATTTAAAAACCAACCTCAAGCAACCAAAAAAGTAACAAGATCACGCTACAGTATTTTAGCCTTGCAGCCTGATCGCTGGAAACACTTTTTTTAAAATGAGTTTTAAGCACAGCAGAAAAAAAAGGAACATTAGAACAAATCTGAAATGTATTTAAAAAAGTAAACTGGTAAACTGGTAAACTGGTAAACAGTTTTTCCACCTCTTCCAGCACTTGAAGCCTCTGCCTGGTTAACGCTGTAACTCCTTTCGCAATATCAGTTGCTTTAATAGATTCTTTCTGCTTTAGAATAGTCAAAATCATAGATTTTGACTTCTTGTACTCGGCGGCAAGATCAGTAACACGAACGCTACGCTCAAACTTCAAAAATAATTTCTTTCTTTACTTTGATTTCAATTTTCTTCAAAACTTTCTTCTCACCACTCTTCACTTGCTTAGAAGCCATAGTTAACTGCAAAAGCACACAAAATACTGTAGAGCACAAAGAGAGTGCATGTAAAGCACGCACGTCTGACTGAGAACAATGAAAAGGGAGCGGCTCTGCTTAAATGAACCAGCCAGGCAGGCACTCGGCTCGCTCTCTCTCTCTCTCTCTCTCTCTCAGCTGTACCCCACCCCCCCTTCAGCAGAAGGCAGGCAGTACGTGCACGCAAACCATCCCCCAACTCCACCCCCCGGCACAGGCAGACAGGCAGGCAGGCAAACACGTGCAGCAATCTCCCCCTCCCCAGCAGGCACGTGGCTCGCTCGCTATCTCTCTCTCTCTCTCTCTCTCTGCAGCAGGCAGGCTGTCTGACCGAGAACAGGAAATCATCGGCACGCACAAACTGAAAGAGAAACTGGCTTGTTTGTATACCGAGTGTGTGGTGTAAACCGAGGCAAAACTTTGGCGAACTTTTTGGTCGTGAACCGAGTTGTACGTGAACCGAGACGTTCGTGAACTGAGGTTCCACTGTAACTGTATCTCAAGTTTACAGTGAGGTAATTGTACTTATAAGTACAAACAGATCTACAAGGAGCAGTTGATGGACTGATTGATTGCGTTTGGGATGAAACTGTTTCTGAACCGCGAGGTCCGTACATTAAAGGTTTTGAAGTGTTTGCCGTGTAAGAAGCAGTTCAATAGACAGCATGGCTGAGGTAGCATGTGCTTGATGCTGTGTACCGATAATTCTCTTTCCGCTCAGCTGCTCCGAGTGGTGCAGTGAGAGTAATATGGAAAAAGATGATATGCTGCAGCAACTTCTAACGGAAGCAGCTGAAAGAAGAAGCAGAAGGTGCAGTGAGAGTAACAATGCTAAAGCAGTTATGGTATTTAGAATAGTTTGACCATTCTGTGGACCCTTATATTGTTACAAGTTAATTACAATCACATGCATTAAACTAATAAACAATATGCGCTTAATTTCATTGTATTTATAAAGCCGCGTCAGTAATATGGATCTGAAACAGAAAGATAAACCACACGGGAACAGTAGCACTGCTTTGACACTGGGTGCCGCCAGTCTGCAAAACTGAGCGGAGAACTAGCGTACGACAGGGTATGAGGCACCGTGGAAATGTGCGTTGCTTTACATCAAGTTTAGGTTTTATACATTGCAATTTGAACGTGGAAACGTTCTTATGCAACATTTTTGTGTGTACGCACCGTTTATACCTGAGGCCCCAGGTCAACTTCCATACAAGTCATATTGTTATTGCACAAATGTACTAATTATTTGTATTTAACAAACAGAAAAGGATTGTTTCTTTTATCAAAGTGAAGTCCAATTCATTTTACACTGAATACTCAACAAGTGAAAAAAGCTGAAAAGCAGAAAACAAATCACTAAAACAAAAATAAATATTCATATAAAACTTTTCTAAAAGTACATCACTTTGTTTCACCTTTTAATCGACAAATGTTTGTCCATGCATATTTCTCTAGGAAATCTCATTTCCGACCGCATTCCAAAAACATGCATGTTAGGTTATTTGGCGACTTTGAATTGTCTCAGGTTAAGTGAGTGTGCCCTGCAGTGGACTGGTATCACTTCCAAAGTTACGTATAGCTTTATACAAACACTGTGTTCATCGACTCTTATTTCCTTTATATATAAAATTGGTTAAACAGGTCCAAAAATATATGAATAGATAAATCAAATAACGGTTAGGGTTAAGGTAGGGGATATGTGCTTTGCTGCAATGCTCTGGCACACTTAGTCCCTTCCTTAAAAATGTACTTTTCACTGCCAATTACCGTCCTCCATTTTGGCTATTAGAGAAACCTATATATTAACCTATCTTTCAAATGTTAATATTAATCAATATTTTTGATCTTAGGGAGTAATACTGCTCATCTATATTTAACTCAGTAGGGTGAATTCACTAAAGCACCACCTACTGGTTAAATCTTAAAATTACAGTTTAAAACCTCTTTAAAATAATAAATTATGTTAATTACTAAAATAAATATATTTTAGGGTTAAAATTAACATTAGGGTTAAGATTAGATCCCCAAGAAGAGCCTGTTTAGCCTTACTTAATTACTTACTTAAGTAATTTCTTACTTAATTACTTAAAAACTAATTTTAAGTTCAGAATTGTGGTTGGGGTAGGGGATAGACTATAACAGATAAATCAAATAATAGTTAGGGTTGGAGTTAGAGTTATCTACAATAATAATAATAAAAGTATTATCTACATTAATAATGTAGATAAAAGTAATAATTGCACAGTACTTCTTTATGTTTCCGGTTTTGAGGATTCAGTTATTAAAGTCTCCAAGGAAGAAAATATTCCTTATATTCAGCAATTCTCAAAAATATTGGGCAGTTCTCAGTAAAACATTCTCCTAGGGGCAAAAAGTAGTATATGAAATTTCTCCAGATTCATAAGAGGGGCTGGACACTTGTGACATTAAGATACAATTACATTTACGCTGCGTAAAAAAGGACAAAGAATACCTTTGAGTTCATCTATTATTTTTTTTTAAATAAAATAAATACTTTGGTAATCTAACTATAAATAAGATTCTAAAAAGCAGAAGTCTGTTAAATCATACAATTGGAATTTTTTTTCAGAAAACAACCCCAAAACTGTACAGCGGTGAATCCCATGCAGTGCATACAGAGCTGTTAATGAGGTGTGCCAGTAAAGAACGTCACCATATTCTGGCAAAAATTGGCAAAGAATTTGTTTTTCTCTTGTAATAACCGCAAAACATGATTTCCTCCTAATTTTGACCTTTTTCATAAGATTATCACTATGAGTATTATAACAAATTCATCATGCAGACAGATTCTTCATTAGATATATGAGACAGCATGCTGAATAATTTTACAAATGAATGAATCCATCTATACGCTGTAAGATTATACAGTGCAAAATCAAGAGAGGGATGAAGGTACTTGATGCCTTGTAGCTGGTAGGTAGCATAAAAATAAAGAAATGCACAAACAGCTTAAATATAATGATGCTGTAAATACAAGTTTGTGAATTTAATGAGAAACACACTGTTCATGGCAATTTGGCAATGAAAGGTGTATGAAAAAGGTCGTTTTGATTGTGGAAATGGCTGATTCAACATAGTGAGCACACAACAACTGCAGTAAATGCATGTTAGAACACTCTCGAGTCGTTATATTACAAATGTACTGTAAATTCAGGAATCAAACAAATGATGACAGAGTATTGGGTGGCTCTGTGTTTCTTACCTTCTGTTTATCAATCTATATACATATCTGTTTTGCAGGAAAATAAAAATTCTGGACATGAAGACCTGATGATTTTATTCTTTTCAAAAAGAAATACTAACATATGAAATCATTTACCAATGCATGACTGTCAGTTTCTGTTTCAATTTTATTAGATACATCCAAACTAAAAGGAATGTTTATCTATTTGAATTTCTTTGTCTGAAAAGATAAAGGATGCTGAAAATTACACTGGGAAATCAGTAACAATCAATTTATTTTAGTTCCATCCCAAAACACATCAATCGCTAAGATTTTGAATGACATGACATAATTGCCAATTTATTTGCTTCCTTGCTTCATGTTAAACAATTAAAAGTGACTCCCCATCTTTCTGAGATGTTATATATGCCTTTGAATTCCTTTAGGAGTTTTTCTATGGTTTTGTATCACAAGCAATTGGCATCATGGAGGGCAGAAGCCCATTCAAGTGGTTTCCGTCAATGAAACTCTCTCTACCTGGGGCCTCATGCATAACACCATGCGTAGAATTCACACTAAAACATGGTGTACGGACAAAAGTCTAAATACGTGTACGCACAAAAAAATTCTGATACACAAAACCATGTGTAACCCAACTTCCACGCACTTCCACTACATAAATCCTGGTCTGCATTAAATGTAACACTCATGCACTGCTGGCCCACCCCATCTCCTTCCAGAATTACGCCTCTTTGAATATGCAAATCAATAAATATTCCCCTAAGTACCCCGTTCTGTGAAAAGACAAGGGCAAAAGCAGGGGGGAAAAAGAAGAATTTCAGCGAATGCTAAATGGAGGTAATGAAAAACATACTATTTGTTGATTTAAGCAGTTGTATAAACAACAAAAGAAAGATGATTGAAATGTCAAGTTCAGAAAGTCACACACTGCCTGAAATAAAAAAGAAGTCATATATCAAAGTCGTCATGAAAAGGTGAGTCATAGCCCACCGTCTGACTGTCTTTCGGAAGTGTATTAGGGTACGGAGAAAAGAAAAAATAGTGACACAGTGAAAAAAAGGTTGAAATGTCCATATTATTTTCGTAGTTTATTTGTCATTGAAGTAGACGACTGATTGAACATTGATTTCAAGATTAAGTTTACAATCAATTGTTTCTCAGATCCCATCATAAAGTAGCACGTTAAACGCGGTATATTTTATTTGTCCTTCTACGTGCTCTATGTGTGTGAATCACTACATGCTTCTTAAACAGGCTTCCTTTTACACCGACATGACACAGAATACATTACATTCATGATATTACAGCTCTCTGAACAGTTTAAATACTAAGATGTATACTTGATATCATTTTCATGATGAAATGAATTAAAGCATGCATTAAACATGGGGCCACAGTGGCACAGGGGTAGGGATGAGCTGATGCCCTGTCCAGAGATTGTTCCTGCATCCCACAAGATGCTTTCTGTGTTGTGCGCGACCCTTGATTAAATAATTTATTGCAGCAGTTCTGTCTCTTTCAAACATACTAGCCCCCAATTCCTGTCCTTTCTTTTCTTTCTCCAAGTAACCAATCGCCACACAATCGGCTCTTTAATAAAAGTCAAGCCATCTGCAAGCTTAGTATGCCGATTCATCAAAAAGTTTATGGAACATTGTAATATCTTCATAGTACATGCTTAATTATTCCATCCATCTATCCATCCAGGGTCACGCCAATCCCAGCAAGCATACAGCGTGAGGCAGGAACAATCCCTGAATGGGGCGCTAGCTCATCGCCACTGCTGTCCCCACTGTCCACACATTTAATTAATAAAAGTATAAATTATTTAAATGAAAGTGAAAATGTATCTGTATAATGTAATATATATACTTTACTGCATTTCATCTTAAAAATGATATCAAGAGCTCCAAGAAGATGGTGCTTGGACATCTAAAAAGACTTAGAAGCCAGTCTTCATCATCTGTATATATGCGGTCTCTTCTGTTGAATTGAATTGAATACCTTTATTGTTATTGTATGGTGCAATGAGATTCAATATGCAAATCCTCCATAAACTTATTTTCCTAAAAAATGGTAAATTAACAACAACAATAATAATAATAATACAATAAAAAAACAATGAAAATATACAATATGAAAGCATAAGTGGTTCAGGTTGTGCAATATTACAACTGTAATGCAAGTTTACAGTCAGGTGACTGTACTTTTAAGTACAAACAGTTCTACCAGGAGCACTTGATGGACTGATTGAGTGTGTTTAGACCTCTTGGGATGAAACTGTTTCTGAACTGCAAGGTTTGTGCAGAAAAGGGTCTGAAGTGTTTGCCGTATAGAAGAAGTTCAAATAGATTGTTTCCATGGCTGAGGCAGCATGCTAGATGCCCTACACTGAGAATTCTTTCTGCTCTTGACACAATCTGCGGTAGAACTTTCCAATCAGCTGCTGTACAGCTGTGATTCCACACTCAGATGCAGTGGGTTAAAATACTCTGAATGCTGCACTGAGAGTAACAATGCTAAAGTAAAAAAAGGAGAGATATTAGAACGCTAGTTTGACCATTCCATGCATCATTATATTGTTACAGGTTGAAAACAATCACATGCCTTAAACTAAAAAAGGATATGCAGTTAATTTCAGTGGATTTGATAAAGTCACGTCAGGGATGTGAATCAAATAAATAAAGGGAAACCACACAGGAACAGTAGCACTACTTTGACGCTGGGTGCCGCCAGTTTACAAAACTGAGCCAAAATGTGTGTACGCAATGGTTTGACCTGGCGTGAAAATGTGCGTGACTTTACACCAAGTGTAGTTTCTATACATCGCGATGTGAGCATGGAAATGGCCGTTCGCAACATTTTTGTGCGTACGCACCATTTATACATGAGGCCCCTGGTGTTTAAATTATGGTTTAGCAAGAGATTTCATCACTGGCTTTAGTTTTTCATAATCTTTGATTATTTGCTTTGATGTTTTTTAGTGATTTTATTTTGGATGATTTATTAGCTACCTTTCTTTAGTATTTACAAATGTTTTATTAAGTGTTTTTCTACAGTTCAGATTTTTTTTTACACTGCATCTGGAAAGCATTCACAGCTCATCACTTTTTCCACATTTTGTTATGTTACAGCCTTATTCCAGAATGGATTAAATTCATTTTTTTCCACAGAATTCTACACACAACACCCCATAATGACAACGTGAAAAAGGTTTACTTGAAGTTTTTGCAAATTTATTAAAAATAAAAAAACTGAGAAATCATATGTACATAAGTATTCACAGCCTTTGCTCAATACTTTGTCGATGCACCTTTGGAAGCAATTACAGCCTCAAGTCTTTTTGAATAGGATTCCACAAGCTTGGCAAAACTATCCTTGGCCAGTTTCGCCCATTCCTCTTTGCAGCACCTTCTCAAGCTCCACAGGTTGGATGGGAACTGTCGGTGCACAGCCATTTTAAGATCTCTCCAGAGATGTTCAATCGGATTCAAGTCTGGTCAGAGTTGTCCTGAAGCCACTCCTTTGATATCTTGGCTGTGTGCTTAGGGTCGTTGTCCTGCTGAAAGATGAACTGTCGCCCCATTCTGAAATCAAGAGCGCTCTGGAGCAGGTTTTCATCCAGGATGTCTCTGTATTTTGCTGCAGTCATCTTTCCCTTTATCCTGACTAGTCTCCCAGTTCCTGCCACTGAAAAACATCCCCACAGCATGATGCTGCCACCACCATGCTTCACTGCAGGAATGGTGTTGGCCTGGTGATGAGCTGTGCCTGGCTTCCTCCAAACGTGACCCCTGGCATTCAAACCAAATAGTTAAATCTTTGTCTCCTCAGACCAGAGAATTTTGTTTCTCATGGTCTGAGAGTCCTTCAGGTGCCTTTTGGCAAACTACAGGCGGGCTGCCATGTGACTTTTACTAAGGAGTGGCTTCCGTCTGGCCACTCTACCATACAGGCCTGATTGGTGGATTGCTGCAGAGATTATTGTCCTTCTGGAAGGTTCTCCTCTCTCCACAGAGGACCTCTGGAGCTCTGACAGAGTGACCATCGGGTTCTTGGTCACCTCCCTGACCTTCTCCCCCAATCGCTCAGTTTAGATGGCCAGCCAGTTCTAGGAAGAGTCCTGGTGGTTTTGAACTTCTTTCACTTACAGATGATGGAGGCCACTGTGCTCATTGGGACCTTCAAAGCAGCAGAAATTTTTCTGTAACCTTCCCCAGATTTGTACCTCAAGATAATTCCTTTGACTTCGTGCTTGGTTTGTGCCCTGACATGAACTGTCAATTGTTGGATCTTATATAGAGAGGTTTGTGCCTTTCCAAATCATGTCCAATCAACTGAATTTACCACAGGTGGACTTCAGAACTTCAAACTGCAGAAACATCTCAAGGATGATCAGGGGAAACAGGATGCACCTGAGCTCAATTTTGAGCTTCATGGCAAAGGCTCTCCTTTTTTAATGATACTAAGCTTGTTCTCTTTCTGATTTATTCATGCTGCTAAGCCTACTTCTTGAAGTAGGCTTACTTCTTTGTGGTGAGGTCTGCCTGTATTTTTTAGGCCTCTGTGGAGTATAGGCTTGTTGTGTTTTTTGTTTTTTTTTTTGAGAATATCTGACTTTTTCTTGGAGCAAGTTGAGCATGTAATCATAATAGAGTACTGTCTTGAGTTTTTTGAGCTGAGAATTCATAGTGTCTACTAGTGGGGGATTAGTTAAAGTGATCTTAACTTATTAGTTGCAAAAGTATTGGGCTACTGGTGTAAAACCAATGAGCACTGGTTTAATAAGTATATGTAACTACTGCGATCGTTTAAAACATGCTCATAATATTGTATTTGGGACCACGGGGAATAGGAGTGGATGCGTTAAATATTTGCTACAAGACACAGCTAACAAACAGTAAATATGCGATTCCTGAATGGAGTCTGCATGACTTTATTCTCTCTCTGATGAAGTTTTATCTTAGAAATATCTGTCTTATCTTGTGGTCACACATATTTAGGCCCAATCGTTGTTATGATTTCTTTTTGTAAAAAAGAAACGATTGTCCAAAAGTACAAATGATTCAGAAAAATCAGACCTGGAAATTATAGACTTTTCAGGGATTCAAAACCAAACAGTAGACATTTTTTTCAGGCAATGGCCTATTAATGTACATTTTTTCTAAAAAAAAATCATGAAAGCCAAAGTGTAACCAAAATTTAAAATCAAGAGTAAATGAGAAGTCAAAAATTCTAAGTCCGGTCTTAATTCTTTCTTTGTCTAAGCTAGTCTTGCATGTTTTTTGATTCCTTGATCTAGACATTAAGACAAAGTATTAAGTACCTTACAGTCTTTTATTTAGGAAGTGTGTTGACATGTTAGTTCCAAACCATGTAAGCAGTAATAGAGTCATGACTGCCTAGTGTGAATGAAACAAAGAATATTCTTGAGGCTGAAGAGTGAAGTTTAGAGTTGGTAAAACAGACCCAGGACTGTCATTCACTCAAGTCTATCAAACAGGGGACAATAAGTATCCTCATCTTCTCATAAAATACTAAGTAGCAGGCAAAATATAGAAAAAGACCAGTCAAAGGTAAAACTGTTATAGCATGTGACAATAATTAACTCTGAGTTACTAAAATCTATTTTTAATGATACAATAATTAATTTTGGCTGTTATTGCAATCAACCGATTGATTAAACTTCATTTTACAGCACTCTATACAATGTATACCATCTGTAAAGCTTTTATTAAAGCATGTCATAGTCAGTGGTACAGCGTATTTCAGTTGTGGAGCTGCTCGTTCATACAGACACCTTCAAAGTGACACATAAGGTATTTTTGGAACAGTATCCCATTGGGAAGGTTATCATAAAACTCAGAATTCATCAGCCTGTGTCCCTGAGTTGATGCTGACACTGCTAGTCAACAGAAAGAATTCTTCATAAATTGCTTAGTGTGATGTTTCTCAAAATTTGGGCGTGTTATGAAGGTGTGGTTAGTGTGTACTCCTTGATTTGTGGTGCCACACAGTAGCTTAGCCAGTAAAGAAATTAATGTATGAATAGAGGAATACACAACCAATTAAAAGTAGCCATGAAGCTTTTTTTCTGCAGATGTAGTTTGGAAATATGCTGTATTTATTTTTAAATTTGGAGCCATTGTTTTAGAAAAAAAGTGGCAAAGCACATAATTATCCTATTGCACAAAATGAGCTCAAATTAGATTGCCAGTTTAGAAAAGGTGAGAGTGACAGAGGAAGAGGGTGAATCAAAAGGGTGGTTTTGATGCATCAGATGAAAAGAATAATTATTTGAAAAATTCAGACAATAGCTTAGAATTGTTTGTTGAGAACACATCAAAGCTTTTGTTGAGTTTTGCAACTTTGTCTTCTGGCAAGAGACTGATAGATGAGAGGTGCACCTGGATATTTGGATATCAAACGCTAAAGAGAATTAGCACTCTTGGCAGCAGAATTAGAAACACTGTGTTACAATGAAATTGCTAATTTCTTTATTTTATTTTATTTATTTTTTTTTGTTTCTCTTATATTTTATCTGTGTGATGCCATTCTTGTTCTAGGTTTATTTAAATTGAATGCATTTGTACTATTTTTACATACAGTGTATCTAAACTTCAGTTACTGATTGGATGCAATGGCCTTATGAGATTTTAAAAGATATTAAAATAAATGAGCAGAAATTTCAGAAAAGGAAAACCTTGTGCAAAGGTATTAGACCTTGTTTCAGATGTCTGCAGCATTTGTTCAGCCATACTACTAATACTTTCGAAACTTTATCGGAACTCCTAGCTTCATCAGATGTCTCATTTACCATTTTCTGGAAATCTACAGAGGCTATATGTCTTTCAGTGATTCATGCTTGAGAGTATTTAGTCTTCAGTTAAAATTGTGAGTACAGGTTCCTGTCTGATCTGGAAAGGCAAAAGAACCACAGGACCTAAAACAGGAGCTTGTGATATCATGCTATTAGTACTTCTAATCATGGTGTCTTGCCATTTGTGCTGTTCCTTTGTCTGTATTCCATATAGGAATGAAATGACTTCAGTTAGAAGTAAAAATCAGTAGATAGTAAAAAGTTTGCTCCAAACCAAAACTAAATAAACAAATAAATTAAAAAAAAACAACAGGAGTTGAGTCGGTTTATACACATATTGTACCAGAAATGAATATGACCTCTTCATCTTTTTCATATTTTGCTATGTTGTGGTCTTGTGCTAAAATTGTTTGAATTTGTTTTTAGCCATATCGAGTAACACTCAATAGCCCAGCATGGTAATGTGGAAAGACGGTTTTAGAAATATTTTTAAGTTTATTAAAAATGACAAACTAGAATTTGATCTTCAGTGAGATGTCTCTACACCTTGTTGGGAGTCCACCTTATACTCGAGTCAATTGATCGGACACTTTTAGGTTGAAGGAATTGCCAAGCAGAGCTTAGAAACAAAATTGTTTTGTAGCATGGGGTTGGGGAATGCTACACAAAAGGTGAAGGTTCCCCAGAGTCCTGTTGCCTTCACAATTCTTAAATGGTAGTGTTCTGCCTTAGCAGAGAGAATTTTAGATACATCATCTGGAGGTGTAACGTGATCATAAAGAAGTACATGCAAGAGTTAAAAACCAAAAAGTCATTCTGATCTTTCACCAGACTATAAATGTAGAGAAGAATCAGAACCGTAACACCAAAACACAGTCAAAAAGCAGATCAAAATGCAAAGTGAAATGTACATAAAGTCATTTGTTTATCCAAACATGGATGCCTAAACGGCACATAATACAAGTATTTATAAAGTCACACAATGCACATTACCTCGGTATGGCCAACACAAATACCTCAATGTGGCCTTGCCTATCAACATGCAAAAGTGGCCGAAAAGACTAAAACATTACTTCATTCAAGTTATAAGGTAGGGCACAATAAATGGCTAAATCAGATTCCTTAAACTCCAGTTTAACTACCAAGATGTGCCAGAAACTCACCAGAAAAGCAATAATAAAATACACAAATCTCAACAGGAAAGTTTCTTTGAGTTGGCCACCTAGCCAAACTGAGTAATCATTATAGAAGGGCCATGGTAAGAGAGGTGACCAAGAACCAAATAAGGAATGTGGCTGAGCTCCAGGGATCTAGTGTGGAGATGGGAGAGACTTCCAAAAGGACATCCATTACTGCAACACTCAACCAATCTGGGCTTTATAACAGAAGCCTCTACTTAGTAAAAGATACATGGAAGCCCTATTGGAATTTACAAACAGCATTTTCAGACTGAGAAGAAGATTCTCTGGTATGATGAAACCAAGATTAGTGTCATGTCTGGAGAAAGCCAGGCACCTCTCATCACCTGTGGAATACTGTTTGGACAGTGAAAAATTGTGGTGGCAAAGTACAAAGATATCCTTGATGAAAACCTGTTTTAGAGCGCTCTAAACCTCAGACTGGGGCTACAGTACGTTTTGCAACAGGATGATGACTCTAACCACAACACAAAGACAACACCGAAGCAGCTCAGAGTCAATTCTATCCTTGAATAGCTAGCCTAGCCAAAGTCTGGATTTGAACCCAATCAAACATCTCTGGAGAGACCTGAAAATAGCTGTCCACCAACGGTCCCCATCCAACTTGACAGAGCTTGAGAGGATCCACAGAAGTGAATGGCAGAAAGTCCCTAAATCCAAGTGTGCAAAGTTTGTCATGCCCGAGTGAAGGATTCTGGTCTTTAAATTAAGTAAAACAGGAGTTATTTTAGTGGATGGAAAATCTGCAAATAGTAAAGCAAAACACGTAATTCAAAAGGCTTTAATTTTACCTTGTCTGAATCCAATCCCAAATTTTTTAAATCTCCTCAATACAATGAACCAATGAACATTAAGAAATGCTTTCAAAAAAATTTGACACATTTGTAACTTCATTCCTTCAGAACACAAAAAAAGTCATTTGCAACAGACGAGGACTCACTCAGAGGGACCTTCCCACCTTCATGTCATCCTCCCTGAGACAGCAGAGGTGAGATGTGAACCCAGGTCCCTGGAATCAAAATGGCTTCTTCTATAGTACTTCCTTAATTAAGAAAGATATCCATTACCCAGCTGCAGATCGAGCTCTGCTAGCTGTAGCTCCTTCTTTGTGAGCCACATTGTGTGTGCTGCTATTTACATTCATCGTCTCCATGAGCGATCCTGGACAATCAATCAAATAATTACCAGTGAGGAATCACTCAGGACAATGCTGGCACTCTTTCTCTAGCCATTCTCCCTGAGATGGCAGAGATTTGCTACAAAAGTAGGTTGTTGGAATCAAAGCTGCTGTCTCTACATCTTTAATAAGGCAAATTTCCATCATTCACCTTCAGATATGGCCAGTTATACTATGACGACAGGGCCTACTGGTTACACCATTGATTAAGAAAAGTTGAGTTCTCAGAGATTTAAAGCAGAAGTTTTATACTGCTACTTAACTCACAGGCTGCAAATATGGAAAGTCACCAGACAGAATGTACTTGCCCCTGCTTGGTTAGCCATGCAAAGGAAATCCCTGAATAATTTGCTCTATGCAACAATGATTATAAATTTCAACCAAAGAAGTAGAAATTAGATGGTTCAACAATCTTCTTATATAATCATGACCGTGACAGTCCGTTTGTCTGTCCAGGATTTTAAATCACCTGTAGCTCGCAAACCGTTTGAACTATTGATCTGAAATTTGGTACCTCCAAGGTTATTCCTCCTTTTATTTTTTTTATTGTAGAATCAACTCTCAGCAGTGGGCAGCAGGGTGGCTATGCGACACATGTGTATGGATGCCATTCTCATCCCTAGCACCTTCGCCGTCACTTCCCCTACCTCTTCACATCTTAAATCATTCTTGAGGCAGATTGAAGACCTAAGTGCCAGGTATGGGATTCCTAAAAGGCAGTGTTAACAATTGCGAAGGACCACCAGTTGGAATGAAAGAGACACAGCATGGGCACACAGGCAGGCACTAATCTTTTTATTAAGATGGGCAATATATTTACTTTGCTTGAACAACTATGCCTCTTTTACCTTTTACCTGCACATTTCTTTACTACATTCAAATTTTTCTAGAAAAAACTTTAATCACTAAGAAATTATAATTTCTACATGCAATAAGGATATGGACAGTATCTCCAATCCTTATCAAAGTCTTTAAAATAACAACTAATTAGATCTCAGACAGTACTGTAAGAAGGAGTGTTCAACTGGATTTTCAGACATGAATGGAAGTCAACCCTAGGGAAAATATGTTCTTCCTCTGTCTGCGTGAAACATGGTGTAACTCAACTCCAAGTATCCAAAAATTGATTTGGTCAGGACCCAACTTAAGAGTGTTGACATCAGACGCATGTTTCACTGGCTCGTGTTTTGGGAAAGGTTCTAGCTCAGACGCTATAAGAATTAAATCTTTACTTCTTGATCAGTCTTGGAATCACAATAAACACAAATCCTTTAACAGCACTCTTTAGTGTAACACTCAATGGTGACATTACTGCTTAGTCAATCGCCTGTTGGGGTAACTTACAGCAAACTGATAGTGGACCATCTTATGCTGCTTAGTTGGAAGAATATTAAGTCATCTACTATGATAAATTTAACAAATTATGTAAAATTAAAAAGATTAGATTCACTTTACAAGAAGCAGTTCAAAAATCTTTAGAATCTCCTTGCCATTTATTAATGTTGTCCTCAATTAACTGCACAAGCTGAACCTCTGATAGCCTTTTGAATATTTCAGTAGCTTTGAGTGATTTCATCATATTAAATCATTTTCTTTCTCTGTTCTCCTGATGGATGGTGGGTGCGATATCTGATCTCATTCAAATAAGATATAATACTGTATATCTCATTGATTTGTAATTTATTCCTTGTAATGAAATTGTTAATTAAAAAAGAACATATACCGCCTGATATAAAGTCACTAAATTTATATAACCCAAAGTTGCAGAACATGTGAAGGCCTAATGTCCAATGCATATATTGTGATCTAAATTGTTGACGTTAAAATTCTTTGGATAAATAAAACAAAAGAAACTTTGTTATTTTACTGTAGCTACTTCTGAGGCTGCCTCTTCCAATAATTTTTTACCTTTCTAAAGGTAAATCTATCCCATTCTATTTTTCTTACTTGCGTCCTCTGATGATACTTTTGCGTAACCTAAACTGTTTTGCAAGCACACCTTTTAATGAATTCCATCGGTCAGTTCACAGCAACATACAAACAGCAGAGAGAGATTACCATCTGTACAGAGGCAAGTGAGGCAGGAATCTAACAACATTTCAGAAAGTATTTGATAAGATGGCACATGAGAGGTTGGGCATCAAACTAAAAGAAGTGGGGGTTCTGGGTGATGTTTGTGACACAGGAAGTGGATGTTCAGACACAGGAAGTGGATGGTTATGGTGCAAGGAACCTTGTCAGATTGGTGTTCCACAGGGGTCAGTGCTAGGGCCTCTGCTATTATTAATATATATAAATGATTTGGACAGAAATATAAGTAACAAGCTGGTTAAGTCTGCAGATGATACCAAGCAAGGCAAATTGGAAGACAATCTGGAATCTGTTGAATAATTACAGAGGGACTTGGACAGCATTCATGGTTAGGCAGATTTATGGAAGATGAAGTTTATTGTAATTAAATGTAAAGTATTACATGTAGGAAATAAAAATGTTAGGTTTGAATGCACAATAGGAGGTCTGAAAATCGAACGTACACCTTATAAGGAGGACTTCCCAGACATTGTTAAGTAGCCATTTAGAAGGCAAACAGAATGTTAGGTTGTATAGCGCCCTAATGTGCGGAGTAGAAGTCCAAGGAGGTTATGCTCAAGCTTTTTAACACACTGGTGAGGCCTCATCTGAAGTACTGTGTGCAGCTTTGGCATAGCAGCACTAGACAAGGTCCAGAGAAGAGAGACTAGGCTGATTCCAGGACTACAGGGTATGAATTATGAGGAAAGATGAAAAGAGCTGAACCTTTTCAGTTTAAGCAAAAGAAGATTAAGAGGAGACATGATTGAAGTTTTTAAAATTATGAAGGGAAGTAGTACAGTGGATCATTACTGTTGTGTTAAAAGGAGTTCATCAGGAGCATGGGACACATTTGGAAACTTGTTAAGGGTAAATTTCACACAAACATTAGAAGTTTTTTCTTTACACAGAGAATCATAGACACTTGTAATAAGCTACCAAGTAGTGTGGTAGACAGTAGGACTTTAGTTGAACTTTCAAAACTCCACTCAGTGTTATTTTGTAAGGATTAAATAGACAGGATTGGCGAGCCATGTTGGGTTGAATGGCCTGTTCTTGTCTAGATTGTTCTATTGTTCTAATATTTTCATAACACAAATGTTTCATTACCACTAACATGTATATGTTAAACAGGTATTGTTCAAATATTAGAAAGATATAATGCATAGGCAAAAACAGAAATGTGTGGTGTCTACAGCATTCTTTTTGTCATGTTTCTGCTTCAATATAATAAAATAACAAGAAAAACCTTTGCAGTGCGGTACTCACAGGAAAAGCTGCTAGACAGGAAGCAAGTCTGAATTTAAAGGCTTTAGTTTGATGTAAAGCACAATACCAAAGAAAAACAAATTAAATTACACCGCAGCAAATAAGACCATTATGCCGCTCCAGAGCGGACCCCCAACTAACAAACCATCCAGCAGAAGGTGCTTTATATAAACTCAGGACCAGGGTGTTTCCCAAGACAAGGTGAAACTTTTACAATCCTGTAAAACACCTAACAAAAGGACCCTTCAATTTAAAACACACTTATACTACACATTTTAAGATTTTAAGAGTAAATACAAGGTACTTTCAAAGCATAGGTCAGAATGGCTAAATAAAGGTAGTATTAATTGTGCTGGAATTTTACTAACAGTTCAACTGGTGTGGCCAGTGAAGAGTCCATCTCTGACCATCAACTTGACTAAGTAAGGAGAAAACTGAGGAGGCTACACACAGGAAAAGCTGCAGAAACCAATGGAGGCAGACCTCAAGATCTTAAGGCCCGTGCTGACCTACTTTGTGTTGTTCTCTGTCACCTTTTCACCTTTAATGCCCCAGAAAGTGCAGCTGCTATAGAAAGTAACATGCATTTTTCCTGTTCCAAAGGAGGCAGGTGCCTGTTCATCTACTGACTACAGAGAAGTGGCATTTATGTTCCACATCATGATTACCATAGACTGGTCCTGGACTATATCATTCTTCTTGTAAAAGACCACTTAGACCATAGGACAATTTGCCTAAATGGAGTGTAAGATGCAATTATCTATCTCTTTCATAATGCCTATTCTAATGGGGTGTATTGACAAGAGTGAAAAAAGAGGAGTATTTGATTCGGGTGGAGAATTTTGTTTCTTGTTGTAAAGAGAATTGACTGCAACTCAACACCATCAAAACCATCTTTCGTTGCACAAAACAGCCTAGCAGAGAGGGACACTGTCAGAAAATTTGATCCATCCTGAGACGCCGTGCAGAGGGTATGTGTTAGAGAGACAAAGAGAAATGGAGGGAGGGATAATCAAGCAGTTAGAGGGCAGCAATTATGAATCCTGGTCTTTTGCTTAAATCTATTGGCATGGGCACGTGGCCATAGGTGAGATTGCCTCACAGATTTTAAGAAAGTGAGTGCAGATGGTGTTGACCAAGTGAGTGAGGCAGAGCTGGTGGCATTAATTTTCCAGCAGTGCAGGGTCAAAGGGCCAGAAGAACTCATATTCTCCAAAAAGAAATACCTTCCTAAATAAGAAATTCCATTGCACATATCATGGAAAATTAGAAAAATCTGATTATGACAACTAAGTTAAGTTTGCTATAATCATTTTAACAATGCGTTAAATTATTGAGGCAAGCTTGGTACTGTAAATGAAACACAAACAAGGTTATAAAGGATTGGGGCACCAGCTGGTGATCCCTGCATAACAGCTGTCAAAAATCCCAAAATTGGATTGACAAGATAGAAGCAAAAATGTATTTCCATTAACAAGTCCAACACTAGACTACCATAAGATGAGAGCCAAGTTGGTTATGAAGTGGAAGAGGCAGGAGGCAGAAGTGATGTCAGATGTTATCATCTCTTCGCTTGTTGGATCTGCACAAAAAAGAAGCGAAGAGGCCTTAAGTAACTGCACCAGTCCTCAACTTGAGGTGGTATTACCATTTGACAAGCCCAGCCCTGAAGATGTCTTCCAAGCGCATATGTGTGTCACTTCTTATTTCATTTTAGAACAACAGTACTTTTTGCTTTGAGGGATTGGCAGCTGTCACCTAACTGACCTTAATGTAGAGATACCTCTGGTCATGATATGACTGTTGAATCCAGACACCTGACCTACTGTAGGTGGTCAGACCACCCGCTCCAAGGGACTTGTTCAATATCTTTCTGTAGCTTCTTTATGGACAAAGCAACCTGCAGCAGTCAGTTAGGCAGAAGCATATTTTCAAGCTTGGGTCACAAAGTTGCACAGAAGAGTACAGAAGGTTTTCCAAGGATTATAAACTGTATTGCTGTTCAAGCAGATACAAACACAAGTCTCTTACAGAGGCAATCTGGCCTCGCAAGGAACAGCTGTTAAAAGAACACAAAGTCTTCTTTATCAATGAGGTACAGCGGTTCGGAAGCAGCGGCAGGAGCAGAAGGAGTCTGGGGGAAGAGAGACAGGAAAGTGAGACACAGGACGGCTGTGGCTCGGTCTTTTAAATGTTCAAAGCTCCTTGTGTAGCATGCCTGCAGCTGATCCTGCAAAGAGAAGCCGAAGAGTGTGTTTATTTTCCATAGAAAAACTGTTTAAAAGAGGGTTTCTGAAGGGCCCCTGCAGCAGCGGACACAATATGAATGAGGTTAGTTAGGCTTGAGAGGACGAAAGTGATGATCCGTTGTAGAATGCCATCCACTTGGACATACAGTGGGATGCAAAAGTTTGGGCAACCTTGTTAATAGTCATTATTTTCCTGTATAAATCATTGGTTGTTACGATAAAAAATGTCAGTTAAATATATCATATAGGAGACACACACAGTGATATTTGAGAAGTGAAATGAAGTTTATTGGATTTACAGAAAGTGTGCAATAATTGTTCAAACAAAATCAGGCAGGTGCATAAATTTGGGCACCGTTGTCATTTTATTGATTCCAAAACTTTTAGAACTAATTATTGGAACACAAATTGGCTTGGTAAGCTCAGTGACCCCTGACCTACATACACAGGTGAATCCTATAATGAGAAAGAATATTTAAGTTGTTTAAGTTAATTGTAAGTTTCCCTCCTCCTTTAATTTTCTCTGAAGAGTAGCAACATGGGGGTCACAAAACAACTCTCAAATGACCTGAAGACAAAGATTGTTCACCATCATGGTTTAGGGGAAGGATACAGAAAGCTGTCCCAGAGATTTAAGCTGTCTGTTTCCACAGTTAGGAACATATTGAGGAAATGGAAGACCACAGGCTCAGTTCAAGTTAAGGCTCGAAGTGGCAGACCAAGAAAGATTTCGGATAGACAGAAGCGACGAATGGTGAGAACAGTCAGAGTCAACCTACAGACCAGCACCAAAGACCTACAACATCATCTTGCAGCAGATGGAGTCACTGTGCATCGTTCAACCATTCGGCGCACTTTACACAAGGAGATGCTGTATGTGAGAGTGATGCAGAGGAAGCCTTTTCTCCGCCCACAGCACAAACAGAGCTGCCTGAGGTATGCTCAAGCACATTTGGACAAGCCAGCTTCATTTTGGAATAAGGTGCTGTGGACTGATGAAACTAAAATTGAGTTATTTGGGCATAACAAGGGCGTTATGCATGGAGGAAAAGAACACAGCATTCCAAGAAAAACACCTGCTACCTACAGTAAAATATGGTGGTGGTTCCATCATGCTGTGGGGCTTTGTGGCCAGTGCAGGGACTGGGAATCTTGTCAAAGTTGAGGGACGCATGGATTCCACTCAGTATCAGCAGATTCTGGAGACCAATGTCCAAGAATCAGTGACAAAGCTGAAGCTGTGCCGGGGCTGGATCTTTCAACAAGACAACGACAACAACCCGAAACACTGCTCAAAATCCACTAAGGCATTCATGCAGAGGAACAAGTACAACGTTCTGGAATGGCCATCTCAGTCCCCAGACCTGAATATAATTGAAAATCTGTGGTGTGAGTTAAAGAGAGCTGTCCATGCTCGGAAGCCATCAAACCTGAATGAACTAGAGATGTTTTGTAAAGAGGAATGGTCCAAAATACCTTCAACCACAATCCAGACTCTCATTGGAACCTACAGGAAGCGTTTAGAGGCTGTAATTTCTGCAAAAGGCGGATCTACTAAATATTGATTTCATTTCTTTTTTGTGGTGCCCAAATTTATGCACCTGCCTGATTTTGTTTGAACAATTATTGCACACTTTCTGTAAATCCAATAAACTTCAGTTCACTTCTCAAATATTACTGTGTGTGTCTCCTATATGATATATTTAACTGACATTTTTTTATTGTAACAACCAACGATTTATACAGGAAAATAATGACTATTAACAAGGTTGCCCAAACTTTTGCATCCCACTGTAACTATCAATAAAGCCCTTGAGCTCACCTTGCATATACTGGTCTTCTTTATTCACACATCCTTTTGTTCATTGCACCTGCTCTGTAATCTGCTGGTGCTGCTTTCTTTAATGTTTGGTGTAATTTAGTCTCCTATAGAAATGTACAGTTCAGTCGCTGAATCTTTCTAGTGTAAGTTTTCTTGTGCTCTTTAAAGAATTCTCTTGTGTTGACCTCTAGCTTTTAAATCCCAGCAATATTTTTTCTACTTATTTCATATTAGACTTGTATATTATGTTGACACATTTTTATCTACCTTTTTGAACTCATCAGATTACTCAGCTTTGCTTGGCTTTGACCTTGTCTCCCAATCTTCTGGCTACCAATCTCAGACTAATGAATCCTTTCACACAATGGATGACAAAGGCTTTGATATCCTGGGTGTAGATATTGAGGGGTTCAACCAGTAATCCTGGCAAAGGCTGAGTTTTCTAAAATGTGTGCAGTAAGCTCTTCAAAAGTACTGAGTTGGTATGGCCCAAGACTGACCTTTAAGCTCAGCCCTAATAACCCTCTCCACTTTACTAATTTCAACATCCAAACTGCAGCGCTAACTCACCACTGATGCTTACCTGCAAAGGAGCTACAGCTCAGCCGAGACACAATTATATACAATCAGCGTGAGGTGATGCTGTGACAGGATAGCATGAGTGCAATGAATTCAAGGAGGAGTGAATTGCTGAAGACTGAGAGGTAGCACAGAATGGTGATCACAGAAAGCCATTGTGTTTGGCATGGTTAGGAAATGATACAAGCAACTTCCAATTTTAAAAAGTAACATGCCTAGGAATGATGGGAAATGGAAGAAAGTAAGCAAGGAACAGAAAAATTGAGGGTGTTAAAGCTTTCTGATGAATATCAGGATTAATTTAATACATGAAAAAATTTAAAACAATGCAAAAACCTCTTAGATATCAACATGAGTCTGGTAGAAAAACAATAAAATCCAAAATTAACAGAGGGTACTAACTTAAAAATTAGACAAAAGAAGTCATAAGTAAAAGTAAGCTAAACATAAAGAGTAATGAACCAAAATAAAATTTCTCTCAAATATGTGTGTCAGACATGTGAAAACAAACCTGAGAAATTCAAAAGGCGTAATAAATGTGTTAGTAAGTATACAGTAAATAGACATCAGCAAAGTCACAAAAAATTATAATGAAAGAAATACATAAATATCACAGAATACATAATAACAACAAAAAATGAAAGATAAGCAAAAAACAATAATGCCAATTGAAAAATTACAAAATACAGCTCTAGAGAAAGAAGTAACAAGGATAATAGGAAGTAGTATAGAAATATTTAGTATTCAGTTAAGATGGGTGTCTTCAAATGTAATTATAATCCTCCTTAATTTTGTAGATCACCATCCATAGAAATATTGTGCAAAGTTACTGATGTGTCCACAATCATTTTTTTTTTTATTTTAATTATACAAACGTTTAGAAAAATATACATGATGTAAGGGCAAAAATTTCAAGTATGTTTGCTAAACACTTACAAAATAAAAATGTAATGAGAAAAATAATAAAACAAAAACTTATATGAGAAAAATACTGGATCTCTTCTTTTAAAGAACAACTTGGATGGAAAATATTGGCTACCACACTTACTGATGTTATTGAACTGCTCTATTAAATTGAATTTCTTGTGATCTCCAAAGTCCACAGGGAAATCTTTCCATATATTTAACGGGACATATTTCTATCTTGTCCTGCTGCCTTGGTTATTAATAAAAAGAGCTGCATAATATTGTGTAGAGACTGCAAAACTGAGGGCTTCATCTTCAAAGTCATGAGAACCTGACCCGCCTCAGTATTTTATTTCCAGGTATGTTTTAGACAGCTCCTTTTTTCCCGTGTCCTTTGGAGCTTAAAGCAAAATAAAATGGCATTGTTAAAAAAGATGCTAGCCTGAAAACAGACTTGTAAATGGTATTATTGTAGCATTTACTGTATAAGTGTGTGAGTGTCTGCTCAGTTCAAGTAGCTCCTACTGAGCTCAAATAAACTTCTAAGTGGTACAAATAAGAGCAAACAGCGGCACATAGACTTATGGTCAAGAGCACATAAAGCAATGCACACATAATGAAGTATACCAGAAATAATAGAGAAGTGAAAAAGTCACAAAAATGGCATCTGGGTTTGTAAACACATCAAACTTAATCACACTTGTACAGCTCTTTAAAAAAGGAAAAACTTCACCATGACACCATTGTTTTATAAACATAACTTGCTCTGGAGGTAATTTATAATTAAATATTACATAACAAAACCTACCATATGGTGGAGACAGAGACTTTTCTTTCTCAATGCAGGTTTAAAAAAACTTGCCTAGCTTTGTGAAGATGTCTTATCTTTTTAATAACAATGAACTAAATTTCTGCATTTTAAACAACGTTAATGTAACTTAAATGAAGAACTGATACTTCTTAATCAGTTGCCCCAGTTCTCATTGGATAAAATTTATAAAATGGACTGAGGACATGTCAGGAAATTCATTTAGAATAGTTTTTCACAAGAGATTAGCCTATTAAAATATATATATATATATATTGTGAAAGGCGCTATATAGGCGCCTGACCCGACACAGATAGACACGGAGACACGTATAAAAAGTACAAAGACTTTTATTTTTCTTCAGCTGTGGGACACGTCTTCCCCGTGCCACACAGCCCAAACACAGTCCCAAAGCACAACAAACACAATCCTTTTCCTTGACCACCACTCCTCCTCAAGCTTAGTCCTCCTCCCGTCTCTGGCTCCTCGAGTGGTGGTGGCTGGCCCTTTTTATAACCCACCCAGAAGTGTTCCAGTTGCTTGACCACCTGGTCCTAATTGCACCTCTGAGTGGGGCTGAAGATTCGTCCAGCCAGGCTGCTGTGTCCATGCAGCTCCCCCTAGCGGCCATCCAAGCCCCCAACCAGGCTGTGGAGGACTCCATCTCCCATGGAGCCCTGCGGGTGGTTGGGGAATCACCGTCAGCCATGGAGGCTGCCACCAAGCATCCCGGGGGAGGTACTGGAGTGCCCATGGTGGCTCCCCCGGAACATAAGCAGCAGGGGAGTCCCTGCTGAGCATGGGACCCTGCTGTCCTTCACAATATATATATATTGTGGAGCCGACCCGTACACAGACAGGCGGACATGTTGTTGAACACCACCACACGTTTATTTTACAACTATACACAACAATTATTTACAAAGTCAGTGCACAAACCCCAAAACACACAGTCCTGGCCACACAATGCCTTTCTTTGGGCCGCCTCCACTCTCTCTTCCGCCTCGTCCTTCTTCCACCCGACTCTAGCCCTTAATGAAGGGAGACGGCCCCTTTATACATGTCCCGGATGAGCTCCAGGTGTTTCCGACACTCCCCTGTTGGCCACGCCCCAGCGTGGCGGAAGTGCCGGCTGTTCTCCCGACAGCTCACCGGGTGTCCTCTTCTATCTTCCCCCCAGCACTTCCAGGTGTGGCGGAAGTGCTGAGGTAACAGGTCCCCAAGGCATTGGGGCGCCTCCTGGCGGTGACCACGGGCCCCTGCAGGGTGGGGCTTCCATGCTCTCAACCCGTGGCCCCCAAAGCAACCAGGGCGGCGGCCCCCACATAATCCAGGGTGGGCGCAGACCCAAATCCGGTCCTTCACGGCGTCCCGGCTGGGCCGTTGCCCCTGGCATCCCTGACAATATATATATATATATATATATATAGTCATACACGTGAGACTAGGAGAGAGCTGAGTGGACCAAGTGGAGATAATTACCTGCCAGGTTGGGCGGTGGCGGGGTACACTAAATCTACCTCTTTTATCTCTGCAGGCCAAATACGGGAAAACCTGCCTAATTCAACAACAGTTCCGGTTCCGGCACCCAGACTGACGTCACTTTCACTTTTCGGCTTTGCCTTTTTTTCTTAACCTTATCAGTTCAGTTCAGAACTCAAAACTAATGCACAAGTGTTCTTTCAAAGCCCTTTTGCAGCCTTGGACAATATATGGGAGGCTGCCCCAAACCTTTTTGTGTGGGTCGAGTCTGTTCATTTCACAATATACTGTAAATACATACTATATATATATATATATAGCTAGAGTTACAGGAATGTAGCAAACTCAAGCCCAAGGGAGAAAAATCGAAAATAATATTTCTTAAGGATCCATTCGTATTAAATCTGTATTATTTTTCTGTCCTCTTTAAAATTATTTAATTATTACATTAAACAGCAATATTAAAGCAAGACTGAATGAGAAAAAAAATCTGTAAACTGTCGAACTGCTGTGTGTTTAATCGTGGCATAACTTATTTTATCATCCTATATTACATAGCACAGTAGTACTAAACAGTGTAGGTCATTGTAGTGCAAGATAAAACCTGAAACATGGAATTTTAAAGAATAAATTCCGTTAAATTGTTGGCCTTCCAGTAAATAAGGAAACATGTTAGCTGTGAGTCGTCACGTCTCACAAATGGAGCCAATAATAATCCCTGATTAAAATATAAAGCATGAATATGTACTCTGCAGATACATTATTTGTTATCACCTCTGTCTGAAAACTGGGACCTTCGTATCCCTAGCTAGTAAAATGAATTTGTGGTGATACACAAAAAAAAAAAGATAGGAAAAAGTGGGAAATAGGAAAGTTGTAAATAAGCAGAGAAAGCCAGAGCATTGCAATATGGTTTTGCAATCTGCAGAATTCATGAATGAAGAGAAATTGAATGTGTTATCTTTAATGGATACCAGGCAGTATACTTCATCTAAGGAGCTTATGCTCTCTGTAGTTTAATAATGCGTACAAGTGAAAGTAACATTGGGATCTCATTGATGGATGGAGGGTTAGATTAAACTCAGTAAGAGCTGCTATGACGTCAAGTTATAGCGTAATGAGATTTTAATGCAGCCAAAAAAAAAAATACTTGAAAAATGCATTGATAGAAAAAAAATGCAATTTGTTTTCCATCTGTGACACAATCAACAATGTTTAAGCTGAAGACTGTGCCTATAGAAGCCCTTTTCTGTTGATTTACTAATAATAAGTAAATTTAAAAATATATTTATTATCTGTAAATAAAATCGTAAGCTAATTCTCTCTTTGTATGCCTGTCTATTTGTTCACTAGTCATGCAAAAAGAGCCAATTTAATTCTTTGAAAATTTTGAATGTGCGTTGTGGCTAGTCTAACTTAAAAATAGGCTAAATGGTGTACGAGAAAGAGGGGATGTAATGGAGTTGAACAACCCAAAAATCAGTGCTGACACGGTTGACTAAAGTTGTCATCTGGCAGCAGGGCTCATGGGAGGACACCGTTATCAAAAACGTTTGTACCAGCCAAAGCAGAATCTCACGTAAGACTATGGGCAGTGTTTTCTTCTCAACTAATACTGATAATAATTTTATTGTCTTGCTGAATTTCAGCTTGTCTCTAAGAGCATGTCATTTTGTCTCACTGTAATCTGTTTTTAGCCATGTTGAATTTCCAAAAGACAGTTTTTTCCTGTTTCTTTTAAGTTTGTTCCTTTGCTTGGAAATATACAGGCCCAAAAGAGCATGCAAAATGAAGTCTAGCATTAATTTAGAAAAAAACTATTTCACTCACACTATCTATTATATTGTAATGTTGTATTAGAAAAGGGTTTAAAAAAATAGAATTATGTATGAATATTATACATAACCAATGGGGTAAGAGGCAGGCTGCAGGACAAAGACAGTGGCGGCCTACTCTGTGTTCATCAAACACGCAGATAGGAATTTCACTGCACTGTGGACATAATAACTCCTGAATGAGTTGATGACACTACATTTTTTTATCAAAGCAAAACCTTAGATTTTAAAAAGGCCAAAGCTATTGGACACCTGCATATCATTACAAAGTGTGATACAGATAAGCCATAATAAAACAGAATGAGAGACCATTTCTATCTCGTTTCAAGTCACTGTTTAGTATAAAAAGAGAACAACCAGTGTTAGTAACTTTTACTGTTTCTTGAAGGTAGATCCATTTTATGATGACGCCTTGATGCCAATGCAGCGTTGTGATTTGTAGCAATTTTACATACTGTAAACATTGAATGAATGAACTTTAAATTTGTTATTATATCATTATAGAATACGGCCACTGGTACTGCCTCCTGTAATAATATAGAGACTTATAGCGATATCTGTGAACCCCAATTCCTCCAGTCCTTCTGTTCATGGATTCAATTATTCAGCAAGCCACACAGCTCATTAATGTGGGATTTAGCATCAATTCATGAAACCACACTAAACCAGGAAGTACAAAGAAGCAGAGTTTATGGTTCCAACCCAGGAATCATGGACTCCAATCATACAGGAACAGAACAAATTTTCTACTCAGAGATTTTGTAAGAGACAGAGACAGTTACATCCATCAGTAGTTCTTCCCAATTACTTGCTTTTCAATTTCCCATAACAACCCCTCTGATGTTTCTAAGCTTTTATTGATTGATTTTTTTCCACTATTGATCATTTCTGTATCTCTTAGTTAACCATTAAATGAAACTCCATCTCACAACTTGATCTTACTCCTACTTCTCATTTTAGGCACTGTGCCTCATTTAGTCCTGATCCCATTTCTCATCTTATTAATATCACTCTAGCTTTTGATGTGTTCCATTTTAACTTACAACTGCTTCTCTCAAGGAACCTGATCTTGATCCATCTCAAAATCCCCATTCCTTGAAAAAGTGCTGGAAAGGATTGTCACATTGTTCTGTTCTGTGCATTGTATTTTATTGACCCCCTACTTTTGACACCCACTGCACGCCCAACCTACCTGGAAAGGGGTCTCTCTTTGAACTGCCTTTCCCGAGGTTTCTTCCATTTTTCCCTACAAGGTTTTTATTGGGAGCTTTTCCTTGTCTTCTCAGAGAGTCAAGACTGGGGGGCTGTTAAAGCCCATTGTGGCACTTCCTGTGTGATTTTGGGCTATACAAAAATAAACTGTATTGTATTGTACTGAGCAACCTGTAACTCATTTAGCTAAACAGGATTGTTTTGAACCTTTCCATTTTGGCTTTAATTTGGTTCAGAGCACTTCCTGAAGTTGGACAGTCAACATTTTTCTGCTCCTTAATCACGTCTCACCTTTGCTCAATTGGCATTGCTGGTCATGGTTAATACAGACCTTCATTTATTTAATTTGTATCTTTGTGTAAGACAGTATTTTGTAAGTTCACACTGTTTATTAAAAGCAATTCTTTTTAGCATAAAAATTTAACTAATATCAAAAGTAGGGTGAACTGAAAACAAATCCTTACAAAATGCCTTCAGGTTGGTTTTCTGAAAAAGTTAAACTTTGTAATATAGGCCAGACAAGGGCAGTATGTGGAGGAGTAGACAAAAGACATGGAAATAGCAGGAATAATTATTGTAGTTGTGTAATGCGTCTAGACTAAATGTTAAATACTGAAATATTATGCTTTTCCATCTCTTGGTGGACAGGATGGTTTGGAGAAGTGTGGGCGGTTGTGTGAACGTGTCTAAAATGGAGAAAGCAGAAGGCAAAGATTTTGAAGAGGATGTGGATGTGGTCATGACAAAGGATGGTGTAAGGGTCTTTTCTCTTACAGTAGGAATTGTACACTAGGGCTGAAGAGGACTGAGCCAGAGGCATTCTGGGTAGGAGAATAGTATGTAGTGAAACTTTCTGGTTCATTTTCTTCTCTTTTATAAGTGGACATTTTTTTTAAATGGAAAATAAATCCAATTCAATGTTTTTTTTTCTTGATTTGATTACTACTAGAGATGATACTCAAAGTACTCAGTACTTACAATAAGAAATGTGAGTTTGTATGGTCATAACCTATACGTTAGCTGTGGCTATGTTTCCTCAATGCATGGTTTATATAATGTATCGGTGGAATATTATTGTTATTACTGAAAGGATTAATTTAATGTAGTGTTAAATTCTGTTCATCTGTTGTTTATTTTAATGATTACGAGAGTATAGTCATTGTGTTGCCATTTTGTGGTAGTGTTTTTTTAGAGAAGTTGTAGCAATGTTGCTTGGAGAAACAGGCTCTGTTGCTAGTCATGTGTCTTCATCATGACAAGGTGTGACATCATGATGCTGACGCTTAAAACGATGCTGGCACCTCGTCTGTGCTGCCCAAGTGTTTGATTAAAAGTAACAGACTCAATTTAACTTCTTGCACTTGTTATTTGGAGTAAGGGTTATAGACTAGGGATTTGGTTTTGAATTGTGACTATGATTTATTTGGCTTATGTTTTGCATTTGACGATTGATTTTCTTGTGTTTATTTACCTTATTATGATTCCTGGAGAACATCTCAAAATGTATTTTTCTGTTGATGGAATTTTTTAGTCAAGTACTGCTACTAGCCCAATTTTCCACTGTGTTTCCAACAGATACTATTATTATCTCAATAATTCTGGCTGAAAATTCATACTAACTAATACCTTAAGCTTGACACAGGCGATCAGGTGAACTGGTTTTTTGTAGCAAAAGGTAATAACTTTATTTTAACCCTTAAGCTATCACTAAAATTGTTATTTTGTTTTATGATATTATTTTATGGCAAATCCGAAGATTGGACATAAAGCAATGGGTACCGCCTTCTTTTGTATGGTGCAGAGAATTATCAAGAGCGTTAGCAGTTTGGGGTGCTTAGTAGTCCCCTTTAATACACAGTCAGGTGCTAAACAGAACAAACATATAGGGCTGGTGGTCCAATAAAGCTGTTCTCAGTATTATCTTGCTTCTCGCAGGTAACATTTTTGAGAGTCACATAGGGAATGACGATGGCCTTCTAGTCACATTGACTCTTAAATTAGTCCCAGTGTTAAAGGGGCAGGCTCAGGATCACAAGTCCAGATGTTTTGTCATGGTTCATCTCCATAGCAGTCCTCTGGGATGAGGTAAACAAATGGGAATCAGTTACAGACAGTGCAACCCCACTTACATTCCCCATACATGCTCTTCCAGAGCTCTCACAACTTGCTTATGTGACAAGCGGATGTAAGATGATGTCACAGTTCATACGCCACATGACTAACAACACTACCACTGCCTCAAACAATATGGAGATGCCCCTTAATCCAATTCACAAAATAGCAATGACTGTGTTAGGACCACTCAGAATATCAGCAATAGTAGAAAAGTTAAATTCAAAATAGTGATAAAATGATGCCACTGTTATAGTACAAAAACTAAATAACAATAGAAAAAATAAGTTGTGTGAGTGTCAAAAATGGAAAAACATAACAAGTCAAAGGCATACTTAGACAGGCAATAACTCTCAGCAATGTTAGGCCTTCTTGCCACACATTCTTAAACGCATACTACTTTACTGGAATCATGAAAATGACATAACTGCTTGAAAGAGTCTCATTGTAAGGGTTACTCATAAATGGCAAAGGTTTGTGAGTCTTGTAGATACCTGAATTTCTCCTTGTGTCAAATCAGCCTTCTTTAAACAACCATATCTGGTAAACAAGAAGTCACCAAAGTTCAAGAGCTCATTTGTAATTTGTTTAGGAAACAACTATCTTAAGATCCCTGCAAGTTGTCTTCTTCTTCCAGCCTAACCTCTTTTGTTTAGGACCTTTGATTCTGACCTTTCTTTTCTTTTCCATTATTTTTATGGATTCTGCCCATTCATTATTTGAGGCTTTTTGCCTGTGTTGTTACATGATATGATAATCCGATATCTTTATTTTTGCACCAATTGGCTCCTCAGTCATTTCCCATCCAACTATTCTGACTCACATACACAAAACTGTTTTGTATCACTAACCAATGTTCATGCCACTTCAGCAGGTGGAGTTCTCTATTTGCACAAAATGTTAGTTTTTCAAAAGACAGTTATATGAAAGATGCCAGTTCAATAGGTGCAGTAAATATTTTTTCAGCATTTTCATAACAAACAAACCATCAAGTGAAGTAATAACAGAAGAAGAAACCAGTCACGTGGAACAGGTTCAAATGTCACAAGACCACTCTCACACAAGTCAATATCAATTTTCTGTGTGAAGTGTTAAGAGTGGAAGGTGAGGTTCTTACCTGATTGAAAATATTCTCTTCTTCAGTTCATTTTAAATCAAAACTGGCTACCTCCTACTCACTGTACCTTGACATCATAAAATATGTTATTAAAAAGGCCAGGTGATTCAGCCAGCAAGTCACTGTACTGGGGTGCTGTTCTTGCAGAAGCAGATAATGTACATTTTTGCAAAGAAAAAGATAAATAAACCAATCAATAATACTGTTGGCATTTTAGCATACAAATGCAGCAGATTATAAAAAATGTATTGCTTCTATGTGTTTTTTGAAGCTAACAGCAGTATGCCTTTTGCTGCCTCCGATCCATACATGTGTGCAAACTGGGATGGCTAGGATCCACAGGATGAAGGTGCAAGTGTACAATTTAGATTTTAGAGATGTTATCAGAATAAAAATCCTTTAGATGCAGAACATGTGAGATAATTTAAAATAAAAATTAAATACAATTCTGTCAATTTATTTATAGAGAACATTTAATACGACATCAGTAATGCTGTAGCCAAAATGCTTTACATAGAACATAGAATACATAAAACATAATACATCCAGCAATAAACTGAAACAAACCACTAAGTAAAAAGGTAGGATTACTAGTATCACTGAAGATCATGAAAAGCTAAAGGATAAAAATAAGTCTTCAGTCTAGTTATAAACAGATCAGTTGAAAGTGCATAGAAAATGTGGCACAGTGGCTGCAAAAGCCCTATCACCCTTAGTTTTATACTTAGTGCGTGGAACAACAAGAGACCACCGACCGGTAAACCTAAACTCTCTAGATGGCTGACGTAAAACACACAGTTTAGATTAATAGGTGGGAGCAGGCCCATGTAAAGATTTAAAAACCAGCAGCAAAATTTTAAAATCAATTCTAAAACTAACTGGCAACCAGGGTAACAAGGCCAAAATGGGGATGTCGAGGCAAACGTTCCTGTCTGAATCAAAAATTGAGCAGCTACATTCTGAACCAACTGCAACCTGTGTATCAGGGATTTTCTGATCTCTGAATACAAAAATCAAACTGAGAAAAAAATAAAACCATGAGTAGCTTTCTTAAGCTCCCTAGGAGATAGAAAAGGCTTAACCTTGGCTAAAAGACGAAACTGGAAAAAAACAACTCTTGATGACACAATTAATCTGTTTCTCAGAAGTGAAGTTACTGTCAAAAAGAACCCCAAAATTCCAAACTTGAGGTTTACAGAAGTCAGTAAAAGTGCCAGGAAATTAAAATCCAACATGAGCTTTGGTTGCACAACCAATTATCAACACTTCCGTTTTATTATGATTACGATCAAGAAAATTGTCAGCCATCCAGGATCTTAGTTTTTCCAGACAGCTATGCAACAGATTCATTGCAGAATTACACACAAGAATACAAACCTATGTATCATCAGCATAACAATGAAAAGAAACATTAAGCTTTCTAAAAGTAACCTATATAGGATGAAGATATATAGAAAATAAAATGGATGCCTGAGGAACACCACCTTTAAAAGGAGCAGTAGACGAAAAAGAGGAATTGAGAGTCACTGAAAAATATCTACCAGTAATATATGACCTGAACCAATCAACAGTAACCCTTTTAAGCCCCACCACATGCTCAAGCCGCAACAGCAGTGTCTCAGGATCGAGAGTATGAAATGCTGCTGAAAGATCTAAAAGGACAAGGACTGCTGCCCGACCTGAGTCGGTAATAAAAGAGATGTTATTAAATACTTTTAGGAGGGCAGTCTCAACCCCATTATAATGCCTAAAGCCAGATTGGTAGATCTCACGTACATTTTTAGAATTATATTGATCGACCAATTGTTCATAAATAATTCTTTCTAATGTTTTGGCCAAATAAGGCAACTGAAAAACCGAGCAAAATTGGCTAACACTCCAGGATCTAACTCAACCTTTTTGAGACAAGGTTGCATCTTGATAACATTCATTTAAATGTTAAGACAACATTTCCCTTTAACTTTTGAACATGTTTTCTCTATTAAGAAAAGCACTAATAAAGGTATGTTTGCAAATGAAAATAATTGTGCTGCTTTAAAATCTGCCCAGTGCTAAGCGATCAGGTGTATCCTCAAAATAACATGTTTAAAGGACTCAGGTTCTTCAATTTTGAGGAAAACAGAATCCAAGGGCTCAACATTTTGTAAGGCGTCAGCAAATTGAATACAGCAGATGTATTTGAGCTAAATATTGAAGCTTGCACTTGAGAACACTTGTGAAAACTGAGATGAGGTATCTTAAAGACAGAAATTGGGAACTGATACTTTACACATATGGGGTAGGAGTCTGGAAAGGCTGCCTGGCCATATTGTTGAAGCAGACACACTGCTGTTGTTTCCAAAATCACTGGAAACTTTACAACTAGGACGAACAAATACTTGGAGCATAAAAAAATAAACCTTTCATTTTATGTCTTATGTTGTTTTGTGGTGATGCCATTTTCGTATTAAATACCACATGTGTTGGAAAAAGAGACCTACAAGTGGAATACCAATCAATTGTCTAATTTAAATTTTAACTTGAACACTTGAGACGTTTACCACATGTGGAGAGAGCAATACTAAGGGACTACAATACGCATATAAATGGGAATGAGCAGTCTAAAATCCATTTCTTTACAGAAACATTCCATATACATTGTCTTTAAAAAGTATTCAAAGTTTTCAGAATTTATTGTTATACAACAATAAAACTTTTAACATCATTGTGGATTAAATTTGTCTTTTGACACTGATCGAAAATATAATTTTATATTTGATTTACATATTCAAAGATGCGTAACTCTGGGAGGAGTTGGGGTGGGACAGCAGGCGCCTGCACGTGCGTTAATTTTTATGCTGACCGGGATTTATGGAGAGGAAGAACGTGGAAGCTGACATTCGCACAGATTTATGTATCTGGATTTTTTTGTGCGTAAGCACATTTCCGCTTTTGTGCTTACGTCAAGTTATAGTGCGAATTCTGCGCTCAGCGTTATGCATGAGGCCCCAGGACATTAACATTGTTGTTTTTAAGCCATTCCTGTGGGTATGTTGTCTTGCCGGAAAACAAATCTTCTCCTAAGGTGCATTTTTTTTCACATTCTCCTCCAAGATTTCTTTGCATTTTGTTGCACTCATTTTACCTGCTACACTCACAAGTCTTCCATGGCCTGCTAAAAAGCAGCATTCTCACAGCATGATATAGTCATCTCTGTGCTTCATGGGGGTGAGGGTGTTTTATTGGTAATGTGCGAAGTTGGACTTACTTCAGATATTGAGTTTAGTCTAATTGAAAAAAAGGTTAATTTTGATCTCATCAGACCATAGAACCTTCTCCCATGTGACTTCAGGGCCTCCAAGATGTCATGTGAATTTTTTTAACAGTGGCTTTCTCTTGCCACTCTCCCATAAAGCTGTGACTAGTGAAGCATCTGGGCAACAATGTCTTGCATGGCCAGGCTCTTCAGACTCAACCACTGCAACTTGTAACTTCTTGACAGTTATCAGAGTTCTCTCGGTGGGCTCTGTCAGGATTATTCAGCTTTGTGGATGGCCTCCTCTAGGCAGATTTACAGCTGTGCCATAATCTTTTAGTTTTATATGATTGAATTTACTTGGTCCCAAATGGATAATTAGTAATTTTGATGTTTTCTTTTATTAATTCCATGACTTGTGTTTTTCAGTCATCTTTTCCCTGTAGTTGCTTGGTATTCTTTTGTCTTCATTGTGCATGTTAGGCCATGACACTGCCTCACCACAAGTAGGACCTTCCAGACATGTCATTTATGCAGCCATCGATCTATACTCCCTGACTACAGACAGATGATCTCCATTTAACTAATGAAACAATTTCTAAAACCAGTCAGCTGCACTTCTGATGATTTAGGTGTGTCGTATTAAATTCTTATGCAATCAATAATTTTATGTTTTATATTTGCGAATAACTTAGATTGCTATGTAGAGATCTGTTTTCACGTTGACATTAAAAGTGTTTTTCTGTTGATTAGTGTCAGAAAAGCCATACCAAACCACTGTGATTCAAAGTTGTATACAGTAACAACAAAACATTTATAAGGGGTGGGGAATACTTTTTATTAACAGTGTAGGTTCTGATAACCCTCTCTGTCAGGTGGAGTGCCTCAACCCATTCTTCACTAAAATAATCACAAATATTCTTTGAAATCTCTAAAGCTTTTAATGTGAATCCATGCTAATTATGGGAGCTTAACATTCATAACAGCATCATATATTTACATATGCATAGTATTACTGTAGGCACTCTGTATTACGTACCAAACTGGAAATGTTACTTTTTTACAGATGGATACTTCATCATGAAGCTTTGATCAACACCTGCAACATGGGCAAATTGAACTGGTATCAGTCAGAAGATAGAGAGTGTTATCTCCCACAATAAGTTCATATCCATGCTTGTCCATAAACTTCAATTGACTTTATGTCTTGTAAAAATTGTTCATCAGCTGATATCAGCATAAAAGAAAGGTGAAATGCAGATTGTTTGTACATCTGGGATTTAATTCAAGGTTCCATCACAAGCTGTGTGAAGTTTCTACAATCCCTCCATATTTGTACGCACTGTCTAGAGAACTCCTGTTCATCCTACTTTACATGATACTGTTTTATGTTGCAAATAGTCAACATCCAGTGATGCTACAGCAGAAGCATCACTTGGTCTTAAAGATAATGACAGAGCACTATTATGGCATTTCTGTACTTAATGAAATCTATTAGGTAAAGTGCACTTTTTACATGAGTGTGTTCCATGGAGGACAACCAAGAGGTGCAGTGTTGATCAGAGCTAAAGAGGTAAAGAGTCCTGGCATGAAACTTTAACCAAACGGTTGTCTGTTAGTTGTGCATTGTCTCAATATCTTCTCTACATTTCATTTTACATCCTAGAGTAATACAGGTTAGGATAATGGTGAATATAAATTAATCTGAAATGAGTGAGTGAGGTTGAGTTCACCCCTTTTAGGACTGACACCTGTCTTACACTCAGTGCTCTTGAGATTTAGTAATGGTTGGTTAGATTCACAAAATAAATGTTCAGTAAATATGATAGATAAGAATCCAAAATAATGCCAAGGAGGCAAAGATTACCATAAAATAATGATTTACTTAAAAATACCACACACACACATTAAACACAGATTCAAGATAATATAAAGTATATAAGGAAACTAATAAACAACTGTGACCTCTCTATGAAAACACTTTCCACTTGTTGGGGTGGCTGCCCCTTTCCAATGTGTAGCAGAGTTTCTTATATTACTTGAAGGATCTTATGTCTAGCGGCCTGGGCATCATCAGGTAATCAGCCTGCCCTGTTTTGACCCAACATCATTTTCCTATATACCTGTCCAGCTGCATTCTGTCTCTTGCCTTAACATGATAATAAATGCTGGTGTTTATAGGACCCCCTGAATTTCACTGTGTCATGTGGCAACCTCTCTGCCCTGCTGTGCCAGTCCTTGTCTGCCACCTCTTTACAGTATACATACACAGTCCGCCATGTTCATTTGCTAAGCATCAGGACATACTGTAGGGTACATAGTGTATGTCATGTAATCCCATTTACTTTTCTCTTGAATTTTAGTACTTTTTAAGATAATGTATGTTCAACATGTTTGAAGACTTTTAAGAGTTGCCCTTCATTTATTCTAATAACCCTTAAGCTATAACAAGAAAATTGATTTTTTTTAAAAGAATAAGAAGTGGAAAAAATACAAGTGAACGATATGAGCAGGGCATTATAATTGGATCAGTGGCTGCAGGCAACTCCAGCCTTATTTCTCAGCTGACAGGTTTTCTTTGCAAGCTCTCAAACCCAACGCCAATGGTTTGATTGTAGTGCATGTGGAACATTTGGCCATCCTATCACTGACAGGCAGCCTGCGGCAGGGCAGTTTTGATAACTGTTGTCGGATTTTGACAGTTCTTTTAATCTGAGCAGCCAAAGAGAAGCAACGGTCTGCTGAGCATAACCTTAACACTAATATATAGGACTTCCCATTGCATAAGGCACTTTTTAGGAAAGCTATTCATGTGAGAAAAAACAAGTACAGGAAGTAAAAGAAAACTTCAAATTTGCAACTGATATTAAATTCAATAAATATTATAAATACTTTACTAATGTCATTAGTTATGAAAAGGTTTATATGTAAAGGAGAACATCTATCTATCTATCTATTGTCGCAGGTGGCTGGGTGTGGTCACCAATCAGCCACCTACTTAAGGAGTCGCCACGCTGCAATCAAGGATGGAGTCGGGTGAGGAGGAAGACAAGGTCGAGGCAGAGGAGGTGAGGAGAGGCCCGTGTGTTGTGTGTGTGTGTGTGAAGAAAGTGGCTATTGAAAGCCTAGACTTTGGAGTGGCTATTGAGAGCCTAGGCTTTGGGAGGTTTGGTGGAGGTGCACTTGACTTTGTATATAATTGTGTAAATAAACATGGGTGATGGAGCAAATGGTGTCCGCCTGTGTGTGTCCGGGCCGCTATCTATCTATCTATCTATCTATCTATCTATCTATCTATCTATCTATCTATCTATCTATCTATCTATCTATCTATCTAGCTATCTATCTAGCTATCTATCTAGCTATCTATCTACAACAACAACATTTATTTATTTATATTGCGCATTTTCATGCAAAAAATGTAGTTAAAAGTGTTTTACATAATGAAGAATCTATACTAATAAAGGGCAAAGCCCTCACTCACTCACTCACTCACTCACTCACTCACTGACTTATCACTAATTCTCCAACTTCCCTTGTAGGTAGAAGGCTGAAATTTGGCAGCTTACTTACAAAAGTTGGGCAGGTTTCATTTCGAAATTCTACGCGTAATGGTGATAACTGGAACCTATTTTTTTGTCCATATACTATAATAGACTTCTGCTCGATGCCCGTGGGAGGCGTAACTCCCAAATTTAGTGCCTGCCCATATAAGGCCGTCCGTCAGCGGCAATCCAATAGAAACACTGCCGCGGGTTTTATTATCAGCATATATTCTCATATATTCTTATTATTACTTAGTATTACTAGGGCGCTATCTGTTTATGTTTTATTGTGCTTAATTACTTTTTTTTTTCTCTTTTTCTTTTCTAATTATTTCATGTGTACCCTAAACGAGACTGTTCAATATCATACCCTTGGTTTACTGTTATTGCTATTACTGCATTAAGACTTGTTATGCTTATTTTGGACACATCTTTAACACCATCACCTGGGTTTATTATCTGGGT